>NC_137124.1:7637328-7674828 GCF_949319135.1 Squalius cephalus
CTTTTCTTTGTCAGTGTTTTTGTCCTGGTTCCCTCTTTTTTCCCATATCCCTTTACTGTCTTTTTTTTAACTGTCTGTCATTTATTTTCAGTCTGTTGTTCTTTCTTTCTTTCTTTCTTTCTTTCTTTCTTTCTTTCTTTCTTTCTTTCTTTCTTTCTTTCTTTCTTTCTTTCTTTCTGTCTGTTTGTCGTTCTATTCTTCTCTCTGCTGTTCTTTCTTTCTGTCATTCTTTTCTTCTGTCTGTCGTTCTTTTCTTTGTCAGTGTTTTTGTCCTGGTTCCCTCTTTTTTCCCATATCCCCATACTGTCTTTTTTTACTGTCTGTCATTTCTTTTCAGTCTGTTGTTCGTTCTTTCTTTCTTTCTTTCTTTCTTTCTTTCTTTCTTTCTTTCTTTCTTTCTTTCTTTCTGTCTGTCGTTCTTTCTTTCTGTCTGTTTGTCGTTCTATTCTTCTCTCTGCTGTTCTTTCTTTCTGTCATTCTTTTCTTCTGTCTGTCGTTCTTTTCTTTGTCAGTGTTTTTGTCCTGGTTCCCTCTTTTTTCCCATATCCCTTTACTGTCTTTTTTTTAACTGTCTGTCATTTATTTTCAGTCTGTTGTTCTTTCTTTCTTTCTTTCTTTCTTTCTTTCTTTCTTTCTTTCTTTCTTTCTTTCTTTCTGTCTGTCGTGCAAGAGCCCTGTTTTCCCTCTCATAACTGTTTGTAAAGGTCAGAGACTGAGGTTTCATCCTTTCGCACGGTGAATAAATGTAAAGGCTCTTTTCCAGCTTTGCCTTGATGAGTTCATGGACAGATTTAACTCCGGGATTAAATGATATCTGACAGACGTCATCTAATTTGAAATGGTCTTGCACAAGTGGCAAAAGGTGCGATTGTTGCAGAATGAAAAGCTGGATTATGACTGTAATCTCTCAGTAAATATCTCAGAGTGATTGTTTTATGTGCGTATGTGCGTGTGTGTGTGTGTGTGTGTGTGACAGCGAGCGGTCCAACCGTTCTGCTGTGATTAATTTGGCTGTTGATGTGACGGGATTAAACAGATGTGTCAGTCTTGTTTTTGGACACATTTTCTGTCTGTTCTGTTCGCTCATCAAACACTAAACCCTTCCTCCAATTACCCACCAATCCCTTCTGCACTCATCCATCCTTCCCTCTTTCCCAGTGACCCATCTTTCCTGTTTTGGTTAGATCGTGACGCTTGTTCTTGCAAACAGAGTTAACATCAGTGGTCTCCAGTCTTGCTCTTCAGGAAGTTGGAGATCCAGGCGTAATCAAACACACCTGAAGCAGGTCCTCGGGTCCAGCGGGTGTTTTGGAGAAATCCCGAACCTTTTCCCTTTCCCTAGTGACAGATGAGTTTCTCCAGATCAAGGGTTACCATCAGCCAGAGCCAATGATTCGCCCCTTCAGCTGTCCATAATTTCTCTCCTCAGATCAGTTCTTTCTGTCTGTCGGTTTTTTCTTTTCTTTCTGTCGTTCTTTTTTTCTGTCGTTCTTTTCCTTCTTTCTGTCTGTCTGCACTGCAAAACCCGATAAGTTCAAAAAACTCAAATTTTGTAGTTCTCAAATTTCTTTTCCTTCTTTCCTTTCTGTCTGTCTTTCTATCACAAATTCTTTCTCTGTCAGTTCTTTCTTTCTTTCCATCGTTCTTTTCATTCTTTGTTGTTTTCCCCGTGTCTTTGTCATTCCTTCTTTCTCTCCATCAATTCTTCTTTCTTTGTTGTTGTTCTTTCTTTCTTTCTTTCTTTCTTTCTTTGTCTTGTCGTTTTTTCCCTTCTTTCTGTCTGTTGTTCTTCTGTCTGCATGTCAGTCTTTTCTTTCTGTCTGTCATTCTTTTGAGTCTGTCTTTCTATCACTAATTCTTTCTCTGTCAGTTCTTCTTTCTGTCCATCGTTCTTTTCCTTCTTTCTGTCATTTTATTTCTGACTGTCGTGATCTTTCTGCCCATCTCTCTCTGTCTCTTCTCTCTCTCTCTGTCTCTTGTCTCTCTCTCTGTCTGTCTCTCTCTCTCTCTCTCTCTCTCTCTCTCTCTCTCTCTCTCTCTCTCTCTCTCTCTCTCTCTCTCTCTCTCTCTCTCTCTCTCTCTCTCTCTCTCTCTCTCTCTCTCTCTCTCTCTCTCTCTCTCTCTCTCTCTCTCTCTCTCTCTCTCTCTCTCTCTCTCTCTCTCTCTGTCTCTCTCTCTCTCTCTCTCTCTCTCTCTCTGGTGTGTTTGTGAAGCTGGCACAGGGCTGCTTATGTAACACTGCGGCGTGTTTTTGCTGACACATATATGTGAAAGAGGATTGGCGTGAAGCCCTGGACAGAGAATCTGATGTTTAGGGATTATTTCATATTGATGCATGTTTCTCTCAGCGCTCGGTCCCCGCAGGCGCCTCAGATGTGACCTGTGTTATCAGAGGACAGTGTGAAAGCTGAACATGGAGAATGGAGACACAGGCTGAGCTGAACAGCACCCACACACACACACACACACACACACACACACCGTCTCACACCGTCTCACAGTTTCTCACACACTGTCCTGCTGCAGGCAGATATTCCCTGATGCTCTCCCTCCATGTATGGTTTCACACTCATTGATGAACGTGCGCACACACACACACACACACACACACACACACACACACACACACACACACACACACGTCTGGTTTGCTATTTTTGTGGGGACACTCCATAGACATGGTGTTTTTTATACTGTGCAAACTGTATAATCTGTCCCCTTACACTAACCCACCCCTAAACCTTCCCATCACAGAAAACTTTTTACATTTTCAAAAAAATATAATTCAGTATGTTTATTAACCCATTTCCCTGTGGCTGGTCCCCAAAGGTGATCTCAGGTTTTACCATCCTTGTGTATTATAAACCTGTACACACACACACACAGATAGTGATAAGTCAGATATATATAGTTTATAGTTTTATAGATAGATAGAATCTTTATTGTCATTATACACGTATTGTACAACGATTATTGTACAATTATACTCTTAATGTATTACAACTATTGTGTCTTTTACATCTAGGATGTAAAAATGACTCATCCCATGTCAAGTCCAAGTTTTTTCCATGACACACAGAAGTAGAAACGTCGTCACTGAGAGCTCATTTCCTTGTTCATCTGTCAAGCTCCATAAATGACACCGTAAAAGCAGCAAATGATTCACAGAATGTGGACTTGTATCTTATGCCCTGTTCTGATTGTTTTATGACTTTTATTTTGTGCTTTTTGGAGCTTGACAGATCCCGTCATTTGTTTGTAACGACATTAGATAAATTATTCAGTTAAAGTCCCCCTATGGTGAAAATCCAGCTTTTAATGTTGTTTATGTGTCTATGTGGTGTTTTTAATACGCTTTAAGACAAACCATGTGTAAATTCATAACTCGACACCATTGCTGAGTATTTTCTCCTTAAAACTGCAGTGAACCAAAGACAGTCTCAAAACGCTGGTGTTTCTGACGTCACAAACTACCTTGTAACCAATCAGGTCGATGTGCCGGTGGGCTTTAGCATATCATTAACGGCAGGGGAGTCTCAAGAGATGCCAGGTTATCCCGATATGTTTTTCTGTTGATATAAAAAATCGGGTAGATTTGTCATGATGAACTATATGCGTTTCTCTACTGACATTCTGAGATGTTCAAAGTCATCTCACGATGTCTGACTCTGAGATGGCGAACGGGAACAGGGTTTGTGTAACATTAGCAACACATTATTAGCTGTCTGATAACGTAGTCAAGCAAAAGGCTAATCATATTAATCACATTATGTGCCCGGCGTTGTACGTTTACCTCAGTAAGTTGAGCAAGTGGTTCTCTGAGCTGAGTGAGTGAGTGGAGGCGGGGCTAATTAGCATATACATAGATCCGCATATATTAAATGAGGCAAGGGTGTCGCATTCAGGCATGAAGAGTTTTTGTTTCACAGGAAAAAACGTTTAAATGTCACTTTGGTGATCAAAGATGAGCTTTAAGGGATACAATTATTGACTACGGGGGACTTTTAAATAGAGCAACATAATGATGATAATAATAACTAATGGAAAGTGTTTTCAGGGTGTGCTGAATATAACTAACACTTAATCTGATGATGCTGTTAGTGTTAACAATGGATTCAAACAATTAGTTAGTCTCTCTGGCATCGGGATGATAATGTGCTCATTTTCTGTAATTGTATAACCGCCATCACTTTATTGTGTGGGTTGTTTATGATTGAGCGCTAAAGAAATTCACTTACTGCATTTACTTCTCCATGCACCCATCTCTCAGTCTTCTGTGTTTGTGCTGGAAGCCTCTTCTGGGTTTTGATTCGGCAGGGTGCGAGGGTCACTGTCAGGTCAGCGCTGACAAAGTGTCACTTCCTCCAGACACTGAATCATGAAGCCATCGCTGCGTTGATGATGCCACGAACCGCCTGCATCATTCAGACGCTTGTAGATCCCTCGGGGGGGGGGATTTCCATGTGGAAATCTGCAGCATGTGACGGAAAGAGAGACAAGTGGTTTAATCTGCATCCAAAGTGGACATTTTTTGGCGGGATGGGTGTATGATGGGCGATGTACAGATGGATGGGTTCTGTGGGCGCAACCAAGGGAATTTAGATGATGTGGATGCTGAGATAATCTTCATGACGACTAACAGCAGCTGTCCTGTTCAACTTTAAAAAGTGCTGGGTTAAAAAACAACCCAGTTTGGGTTATTTGGCAACCCAGCGTTGGGTCAAAATTGGACAAACCCAGCATGTTCACTCAACATGCTGGGCTGTTTTATTAAACTCAACTATAGATTAAAAATTACCCAAAATAAACCCAAAATACGTTGGAAATTAACATCACACACAGAATTACTATAGTAACAACACAGGCAACAGTAGTAAACAAAAGCTGAACATTTATTAATACGCAAGAACACCCAGGAATGCACAAAAATAGTTAAAACCTGTACATGTGTATGAGTAAACAAGTGCAGAAAATGCAGAATGACAACTCAACCATTTTACAGCTTCTACAGTTAAACGAAATTGCTTTTTTAAAGTTAAATATTGAATTGCTTATTTTTGAAAACAAATTTGACGAGGATGCAAAAAGCCTGCGCTCTGTGTAACCCATCAGATGGGTTGTTGTATTAAAGCCACCGCTGGGTTGTTGCGTCGGAGGGCGGGTGGGGGAGGGGTGTATTGTTTCAACTGTCCGTGAGATTTACCCAGCCAGTAACCCAACGGATGGGTAACAAAAACTACCCAACTATGGAAAAATATCCCAACAAAATGACCCAACAGGCTCAATCCAGCGTTTGGGTTGAGAAAACAACCCAGCATTTTTTAGAGAGTATGCTGCCATGGAAAGGAAGAAACCTGCAGTGATGACATATTTCTGTAGGCTCACTGAGTAGTGAGAAACACCCCGGTTCCCTCGACAAAAAGCCAATAGGATTCGTCCATTTGTTTCTAGGTTATTACAGAAAACATGCTCTGTGACCAACAAAAGTGTATGATTCTTACACGTTTTGTTCAAGATAATCTCTTATGAACTAACTTTTATGAATTTTGAGGCTGAAATATAATCGCCAGAAGCAAAAAGCTCAACTTAGGCTATTAATGAATTACACCACCATCACTAAACTTCAGTTCTTTCAGTCTTTAGTCCCCCTGTAGTCAACCATTTTATCCCTTAAAACTCATCTTTGATCACCAAAATGACATGAATGACAATGACAAGAAAAAATTCTTGAAATTTGAGCTATTGAGATATATTAAAATATGAATATTTTTCTTTCTCAAAGGCATCGCTTCGCTTCAGAAGGCCTTGATTAACCCCTGGAGCCGTGTGGAGCACTATTATCATGGATAGATGCACTTTTATCATGGATAGATGCACTTTTATCATGGATAGATGCACTTTTATCATGGATAGATGCACTTTTATGATGGATAGATGCACTTTTATGATGGATAGATGCACTTTAATCATGGATAGATGCACTTTTATGATGGATAGATGCACTTTTATGATGGATAGATGCACTTTAATCATGGATAGATGCACTTTAATCATGGATAGATGCACTTTTATCATGGATAGATGCACTTTTATGATGGATAGATGCACTTTAATCATGGATAGATGCACTTTAATCATGGATAGATGCACTTTTATGATGGATAGATGCACTTTTATGATGGATAGATGCACTTTAATCATGGATAGATGCACTTTTATGATGGATAGATGCACTTTTATGATGGATAGATGCACTTTAATCATGGATAGATGCACTTTTATGATGGATAGATGCACTTTAATCATGGATAGATGCACTTTTATGATGGATAGATGCACTTTTATCATGGATAGATGCACTTTAATCATGGATAGATGCACTTTAATCATGGATAGATGCACTTTTATGATGATAGATGCACTTTTATGATGGATAGATGCACTTTTATGATGGATAGATGCACTTTTATGATGGATAGATGCACTTTAATCATGGATAGATGCACTTTTATGATGGATAGATGCACTTTAATCATGGATAGATGCACTTTTATGATGGATAGATGCACTTTTATGATGGATAGATGCACTTTAATCATGATAGATGCACTTTTATCATGGATAGATGCACTTTAATCATGGATAGATGCACTTTAATCATGGATAGATGCACTTTTATCATGGATAGATGCACTTTAATCATGGATAGATGCACTTTAATCATGGATAGATGCACTTTTATGATGGATAGATGCACTTTAATCATGGATAGATGCACTTTTATCGTGGATAGATGCACTTTTATGATGGATAGATGCACTTTTATGATGGATAGATGCACTTTTATCATGGATAGATGCACTTTTATCATGGATAGATGCACTTTAATCATGGATAGATGCACTTTAATCATGGATAGATGCACTTTTATCATGGATAGATGCACTTTAATCATGGATAGATGCACTTTTATCATGGATAGATGCACTTTTATGATGGATAGATGCACTTTAATCATGGATAGATGCACTTTTATGAAGGATAGATCCACTTTAATCATGGATAGATGCACTTTTATGATGGATAGATGCACTTTTATGATGGATAGATGCAATTGTATGATGGATAGATGCACTTGTATGATGGATAGATGCACTTTTATCATGGATAGATGCACTTTTATCATGGATAGATGCACTTTTATCATGGATAGCTGCACTTTTATCATGGATAGATGCACTTCAAAACAGAAACGGCCATTCACTGCCATTATAAAGCTTGGAAGAGCCAGGTCATTTTTTAATATAACTCAGATTGTATTCGTCTGAAAGAAGAAAGTCATATAATAATAATAATAATAATAATTCATTACATTTATATAGCGCTTTTCTCGGCACTCAAAGCGCTTTACATAGAATGGTGGATCTCCTCATATATACATCATATATACACCATATATACTCCTCATATATACACCAAGGATGGCTTGAGAGTGAGTAAATCATGGGCTAATTTTCATTTTTGGGTGAACTATCCCTTTAGTAATGTGTTAACGTTTTGTCCACTTTATACTATTTGATATAAGCCAAATTACTGTGACAAGCTGAATTTATTTAGCTTTATGCAAATGAGCAGCGAATCTGTCACGGGTGGAATAATAGTGAAGCGAGGATTCAAGTGCAGGAATGAAGGATCTTAAATTAAGTGGTAAAATAAAACAAAAAATTGGGGAAACCAAGACCGGCATCGCAAAACTTGACTTTGGCAGGAAAACTAGTTCAACACGAGGATACATAAAAGTGATGAACCAGCACAGGACTGCAAACAAAAGAGGGTAACGAGGGAAGGCAGGTGGGGCAAATTAATCACTAATCACATAACAAGATGGGAGGAGTTGGACAAACAGGAGAGCACATAGCTCAAGGAAACGCATGACAAGCCATGTGCTCACAACAAACAGCACTATAACACAAACAGACAAACTGGGAGTGTCAGAGCTCTGTCACCAAACCAAGATATAAACTAGACAGAAGTGACAGAACCCTGACAGAATCAGTGTGAGATGCAGATCTGACCTGATAACATAATTTGACCACAGTGACAGTGCAGCATATTTTGCTCCTGGCTCATGCATGGTTTCTTCGCGAGGACGCGTCTCCAGAGTCTGCCAGGAGACTATAAATGAACTCTGTATCACATGTTTTTATCCCTGAGCTTAGCCTGTTTTGGATTGACCCTGTCCTTATATGCCTTAATAAAGTGCCTTGTGGCTGTTGTTGGAGAGGATGGGGAAACATCCACCGTGCTCAGGCTATGGAGGCGACCAGAGGCGCAGCTCTCGGCACTAATTATGGATGAGGATAAGGGCATTGGAGCGCGTGGAGATTGTGGCGTGTTGCTTTTTTTAACCTCTTGCTGCTGAAGAACAGTTCTTTGAAAATGGGAGGAGAGAACTGACACTGAAGATGTAGAAATATGTAATGGTTGGATAAGTGTATGTGTATAAGTGTAGGCCCGTATGTTTGCTAAGCATGTGAGGATTACATTTATTCCCTTTAAAGGAACAATTTGCTCATTTTTGAGAATTCTGTCATCTCATGTCCCATATGACTTTTTTTCTCCCATAGGAAAACCAAACTTTTCTTTTTTATTCAACAAAAGAGATGAATCTGGGTTATCAAGCTCTGGTTATCAAGGACAGAATGTACCATAGAACAAGTTTTTTTTTTTTTTTTTTTTGAGGTCCGGAGAAAAGTTTAGAGAAAAACGGAGGAAAAAGTTCAAGTAATAAATATAAAAATACGATAAATTTAAAAAAAACAAAAACATTTGATTAAAATAATGAAAAATAAATACTTTGGAAATTATTAAAATAAATAAAATAGGATAAAATAAATATATAATAAAATATTTAAATACACAATAAACATTAGATTAAATAAACAAAGTAAAGTAATAAATGACAGTAAAGTACCCATAGGAGTAGGAACAACGTAACTTATGAGAATAGAAAATATTTTCCAAATAAAATCTGACACATGTATTATTTTTTCATCATACACTAAAAAAAATGCTGGGTTGTTTAAACCAGCGTTTGGGTCAAATATGGATGAACCCAACTATTGGTTTACATTTTTAAGCGGCTGGGCTTGTCCGTTTTTGACCCAAACATGGGTTGAAACAACCCAGTATTTTTTTTAGAATGTATAAAATGATATTTATAAATGAAAATATACAGCAAGGAGTCAAGGACGGTCGATGATTGGGGCATCCTAAAGTTTTAAAACCCCTGCTATAGAAAAGCAAAAAGTTACATTTATGTGAACCATCCCTTCAATACCCATACCCGCGAAATTAGTACAACTTTCCTTTCGTATTTAAGTTGGTAAATGGGAAAAATAGTATCTAAATTAAAAACTGCAAACGCATACATGACCCACTAATTCAGAACCACTAGGTCGCAGAGATTGTAATTACCTTACATCTGGAACGACGGAAGTGAAAAGTGTCCCGCGATGGACCGAATGGTGTTTGGGAATTATTATAGTAATCTCTTTTAAGCAATTTATATGGGTTAAATACCATTGTATTGTTAAAATATGTTTTTGTCAGTCTGTCTGTCGTCTGATGTCACTCGCACGCTTTGTCTCTCTCTCTCCTCTAGCGACACCCAGCGGAAATAAAGTGAAACGCAGGAGCGCGCCTGATCACGTGGGCTGCGTCTTCAAGACTTCCACCCGTGATTTCTGTCTCATTTATAAGCTAAGTAACATATTTCAGTGTTTGTATGTTCACGTGTTCCTTTCTTTTATATATAATTCTCAATTAATTTTATTTTAGCCTGATAACCGCGTCAAAGAATGGCAATGGCAAAACAGTTGAAGAGATAAATTATTTTAGTTTTATTATTTGATTTAATATTTTTGTGCAAAAATATTTTATATTATTATTTTATTCTGACTTGACTTGGCTGGGATACTATTTCCAGTCTGTGTGTCTGCGCACGTATAGTGACAGAAGAGTTTGTGTCGCGTGGGGAAAGTTGCGCGAGGAGCTCCAGTGCGCGTGAATCAGAATGTGATGAACACGGAGGATCATTTAATGATATCAAACTCATCATATCACATGAACAAGGATCATCTCATCAGATCAAACACATCACCACCAGCCCCGGTCCTGCTGAACCGATCAAACGATGTTCAACCGAAAGCGCGCCTGAAATCACCAACCTGATGATGATGATGATGGACGCGAAGGTGAAGAACTATTAACGGAGAAGGTAAAGTTACTCATTCATATAGAGTATTTTCCTTCATGACATTGCCGTGTTTTGGACATGCACCATGCTAATACCTTGTTTAAATATAGCTTACTATGTTTCGTGTTATTATTTGAAGTGTAGGCTATCTAGTCTTGTATTTTGGATTACCATGTTCATCATTCAGTACCATGGTATTACCACATGATATAGCACCACAGATAGATAGATAGATAGATAGATAGATAGATAGATAGATAGATAGACAGACTAACAAAAAGTACCATGTGTACATTGTTAGTACCATGATAATCTTTGAATCACTGTGCTACTGTATGATTATTCAGTACCATGGTACAATGTTAAAATACCACATTATCATATGATCCCATCAGTGTCACGTGATCCTTTCACGATATTTATTAGTAATAAATGGATAGACAAGCAACAGTAGGCTAATTAAAAGTATTACCATGCTTTTCAATGGCAATACAATGTTATTCTTTGAAGCAACTTATAGGTACCATGGTATAGAGATATAGTATCCATTCATTACTAACTGATGCCATCACTGTATGGTGGTACTTGTTTTGTAAGAGGACAACTTTTATATTTTAAATCTGAAGCCATGATGTCTAAATTCACATCTGAAGCATTATGTGTTTTTTGTTGTGGTATAATTTTCCTTCAACACAGCCTGTAAAGTTGTAAGATGATATTTGATGCAGACTGTATGTGCAGTATGTTCATATAATCGATAGTTATGATCATGTGTGCTGGTTTGATACCGTCGGGATCAGATGCAGTCAGTGTTGTTTCTCAGTCCACTTGCTTTTTGATCTCTGAAATGAGTCAGATTTAAGTTAAGTCTTAAGTCGATCTCCACCTCAGTTGTACTATTCAGTTGTATATTGTCCATTATAAATGTTTATATTAATACATTTTGGTTTGGAAATCTTCCTTTTTTTTAGTATATGTACAGTAGGTTTGTTGCCTGGTGGTAGTTAGACAGAAAAACCACCACAGCTCTGAGCATCTTTGGCTGCGGGGGTGGCAGTGTGAAAAGTGTGGTGGTGAGCCTCCTGGGAGAACACACACACACACACACACACACACACACATACTCACACATATACACACATGCAATCAGTCTGTTCACACTTGCAATGGCTTTGTTTCGCAGCACTTTGACTGATGGATGAAACTCATCTTGTTTTTCCAGTGCTATAATAACCAGTCTATTAGAATGATGTCATTTGTGCTATCATGTCATAATCGCTCATTGTGAACACTATATATATATCCTGTTTGTCACTGATACAGCCAACATGCGTAACGCCCTCACCATTATTAGGTTTTTGGTGCGAAGCTTCACTGTAGGACTTTCTTTCTCTCTTTTTTTTCCTCGTTTAATGCAATTTTGTCCTCACAAATCAGCAAGCATAAATGGCACTTGCAATGACAATGATTTTAAGTTTATTATGAGTGCCCCTAATATGCTATTTTAAAGGTTACTAATTTTGTTTTGGAGTCTCAGAGTCACAGTAGGTTTACAAACAGGTTAAAAAAAAACTTAAATTTTCTCATAATACACATTGCAACTTCAGCTTCTCTCTAAACCCCGCCTTTCCGAGAGCTTCCTCTGCTTTGATTGGTCAGACGGCCCAGTCTGTTGTGATTGGTCGACCTCTTACAGCAAATCTGAATTTCAGATCTTCCTCACTTCCTCCACTTGATGCACAGAGATACGAACAGTAACAATGGCGTCGTTTTACCGTATCAAATATCATCTTTTGGAAGTGCAGCAAAGAAAACGGCGTCTTCTCGACATGAACAACACGAACCGAACTCTTCCAGTCTCCGCTGCAACTACAGTGTTTGAGGGCGGGGCAAACGAGACGTTGTTCTCCAGCAGCCAATGAAAACCATAGGCTGGAATTATGCAAACTTTTACAAACCTACATAGAACCGAGTAAAAAGTGACACTGGATCGTTTCAGGATGTTCAGAATCGCTCTTTCTTTGCAGACCTTTTACATTCACCAACAGCTTTATTACAAACTACACGAAAGGATTTGTAAAGGCATAATAGGGGCTCTTTAATGAAATACAATCAAAGTCTCTTTGAATAAATGCCTTAAAGCTACACTATGTAATTTTTTTAGTTGATGCTTAGCAAAAAACACTTAGTTCTTTCAAAAATATATGTGCTCATTAATGTATATTTACTTCTTTCAAGTAATAAAGTATTCTCGTAAGTTTATAATCTGCCATTGAAAGTACATACGGGTGAGGGGTTCGAATGCTGGTCGCCATGTTGCCCCTCCATCTTGAAACTACATTAGCCAAAGAGGGACATACCTGTAAATTCAAGCTTCGCCTTTCGCGCTTTACACTCAGTGACACAGAGACGAATGCGAGGGGGAGATTACTCGCGACTGCCGGCAGATTTGAAAGATTGCTGATGGAGGATCACACCTATTTTCGAGGACATGTAACGTTAGCAGAGTCGCCAAGGAAGCGAAAGAGAGAATTAAAACGTCAACGCGACAGGCAAATCAGCAAGACTAAAGTCAATACTGGAGTAACTTTTCCCAGATGGAAAGAGCTCATGAGGAGCAAAGATTTTAAATCGGACGCCGAGGTTTCCTGCTTTCTTCTCGACAGGTAATTCAGCCTATTTGTGTAAATTAAAAGTTTTATAGTTGCTTGTCTAACTATAGCATGGTTGTGCATAACGCCAGAACGACCTCTAGTATAACTTGCGTTACTTTTCCTCACGTCAATGGTGAAAAAGTATTGTTTACCTTGTAACATAAATCTGTGCTGCGACGGATCACAGGTGATAGTTTTAAAGGCGCAATTAGACGAAGTCGAACTGGAAGCCATGTTAATCTTGGAATAATACGGCCACCGTAGGAGTTAAAACGCCCTCAAAATTGAAAGGAACAGAAACTAATATTCACTGGGTAGTCATATACAATTTCACCACTAGATGGGGGAAAATATCACACAGTGTAGCTTTAAACATAAATGTGAATATGCACGAGAGTGTTTGGTGAAGATTTTCAGCGAGTCCCTGCTGAAGTTTTAGTCGGTTCCTGGTATGGTTTCAGAAAGTTCCCCTGGATGTGAGTCGTGTGTTCTAGGGCTGCACAATATATCGAAATTATCGGAATATCACAAATGTATATATATCGCAATATGCCATTATCGCAACGTCCATTGAAATAAAATATTTGAGTAAATATCGTGAAGGAAATTGGTTTAATTAATAGAAACTCAAAATATTATGTTATCTGAACCACATAAATTCACACAAATTAAAAAAGGTTGATTTGGCAAAAGATAAAAAGTTGTGATAACAAATCATGAAAATGTTTTTTTTACAGTGTAGGGATGTTTTCTTGTCACAAAAAGAATGGGAAACACGTATGTAGGTTATATAATTTAAAATATATTTTAAAGATAATTTAAGTTTATTTTACACACTTTAAGCATTATCGTATCGAATATCGCATTATTTAACGAGTTCTCGCATATCGCAATTTTCTTCAATATCGTGCAGCCCTGGTCGTGTGTTTAGCTGAAGCTCGACGATATCATGTGGAGAGCTCTTCACCAGACGCTAGTCATTCACTCGCTCGCTGAACACAACTTCACATCACTCCTCCACTTCACGGTAGTGATGCATTATTCCAGTTTACACTTTTGTGTAGAGAAAGAGAGAGATAAAACACCGTCAAAGTATGAGGTGTGTCCTTTATTTAAGTTTTAAGTTGAATGAAGACATTTTTAGTTGTTTTTCCCACTGTAAATTAAAAGGCGACTCTTTTTACTTTACTAAAACAGTATTAGGTCACACTTTAGTTTAGGGTCCAATTCTCACTATTAACTAGTGTCTTATTATCATGCATATTACTAGATATTGGCTGTTTATTAGTACTTCTAAAGCACATATTAATGTCTTATTATTTATAACCATATCCTACATTCCTAAATCTATACCTAAACTGAACAACTACCTTGCTAACTATTAATAAACAGTAATTAGGAGTTTACTGAGGAAAAAGTTGTAGTTAATAGTGAGAATTGGACCCCTAAACTAAAGTGTGACCCATTATGATATTACATTTGTAATTATATATGTTTATATTTTTATATTATATGTTTGTTGTTTATATACATAATTTATATATAAATGTTAGCGGTGTAACAGTATATTGCAATACAGAACGGCAACAAAATGTATCGTGGATAGTGACTTTATGTATTTATGTATTGTGTATAGTTCACCCAAAATGAAAATTACTGTGTTAGAAAAAAGTTTTAGTGTCAGTACTACATTAAACTACTGTATGTAATGTTGAATATGATGTATAATAATGCAATGGGGGAATATTTGTGGGTCCTGATAATGCCAAATGTCTGATGCTACCAGTAAAAACACGTTATTTTAAATATATCTAGTCAGTGACAGAGTAAAGCATGTTCGTCTATAATAATTCTGTATTTTCAGCTTCTGAATCATGAATATTTTTATTCTGGTGTCTCTATTGTCCTGTGCTTTTGGGTTATCAGCATCAAGCCTATTAATTTACACCCACAATGTAATACCAAATGTATCATTTTAATTAACAGTAAAAAAAAAATTGTTAACCTTTTACCATGTGTCTTGGAGTATTGCAATAATTTCGTATATTGAGTTCAGCATCGTGATATGTATTGAATCGTGACATGAGGGTATCGTTACACCCCTAATAAATGTACGGTATATTTAACGAGATATCATGAAATTTTGTAATAAAATATTGTGAAAGTACATGTTATATTGTTCAATGTACAATTAAATCTAAATAAAAATATAGTATAATAAAAATACTAAATGTATTTATTTTATCGTTGTTTATTTATTTATCATATTTTTATATATTTAAAACTTGTATTTTTATTATATGTAAAATATAAAAATATAATCAACAATATAATAAATATTGCATCTTGCAAATTACAAGACGTGTAATGCCTTTCAGTACCATATAATAATTGTTTTTAATATAATTTTATTATATTTTTTATTTTACAATAATTAACAACTTAAAAGGTTTTACTGTATAAAAATTTCTATCAACATTACTAAAACTTTAAGGAACTGCAGAGTGAAATGTTATTGCTCAGAGGTTGTGGTTTTGAGTTTTTTGAGCGGAGTTTAAGTTCATTTTGAGATCTCTTGATTGGTCTTGATACGGTTGAGATTTCGGGCGAATTGAAAATGTCCTTAGAATCTCCTTAAAGGAGAACTCCGGTCAATTTTAACATTGAGCTCATTTTTTTGTAAATGTGGAGTGCTATCAGTACAGAGAACAACGACAAAAATCGGTGTTGCCTACACCGTGTTATCCTCTTTTTAAAATTGGCACCCTGTTGACTTCAATGGGGCAAGTTTTAAACCTGCTTTTAGCCTCTTAACATCCTTGATGTGTCATTGCAAGTGCACAGGTCATGTGAGTGATTCCTTCAGAGTGAACACGGTGAATCTGACTGCAGTAGATGTGAAAGATATTAATAAAAGTGATGTTTATTCAGCCAGCGCTCATACCTGTATTTACATCCTGTTTTCGGTTGAAGTCCACAGTAATCGATTGTCGAGTTCGGGCGCATGATCGTACGTACTAAACCTATGCGCGTGAACTCGACAATCGATTACTATGGACTTCAACCGAAAACAGGATGTAAATACAGGTATGTGCGCTGGCTGAATAAACATCACTTTTATTAATATCTTTCACATCTACTGCAGTCAGATTCACTCGTGTTCACTCTAAAGGAATCACTCACATGGCTGGGCACTTGTAATGACACATCAAGGATGTTAAGAGGCTAAAAGCAGGTTTAAAACTTGCCCCATTGAAGTCAACAGGGTGCCAATTTTAAAAATAGAATAACTCGGTGTAGGCAACACCGATTTTTGTCGTTGTTCTCTGTATTGACAGCACTCCAAATTTACAAAAAAATGAGCTCAATGTTAAAATTGACCGGAGTTCTCCTTTAAAGAAGGACATAAGCGAAAGGAAAATTGCGATGATCACTTCAAGGAAATAATTCGATCATTTATGGTCATGTGACTAGGGATGGGCGTATCGATACAAAGTATCGATATATCGATACTGACGTCGAGTATCGAAAGTATCGATACTCAAATAAAAATATCGATACTACAGTTTTGTTTGTTTTTACCAGTGATTTTGTTTATTTGACAAGAAGTTTAATGCGTACAATATGCATTGAATTTGATGAATAACCTCTTTTTAGTAAATAATTGTGTAATATAACTATTTTCCTGCTTATCGGAACACACGCAAATGCTGCAAGTCAGAAGCAATCAATCACAGAGAGCGTTCACACACTGCCGACAATGCATTCAAAAAGGGCTGCGTTTCCCAAAAGTATCACAAGAAACCATTAATGCTTTTGGGAAACGCAGCCCAGAACAATGCTTAACAGAACACAGAAAAACATCATATGTTTGAGCTATTTCACAATAAATTCATTTAAATTGTAGCCTACATAGTTTGTGCAAATAAATAGTTTTTTGAATGTTAAAAGTTCATAGTTCTATTCTGTAACTAATTTTAAAATAAATAATATACTGTCAGAATAAAAAGGTTGCATTTTATGGGTGCAACAGCCGGTCACTGGCAGTCCCTTATGAAAATTAACATTACAGTGATCATAGTTCAACTAGGCCTATAATATTTTGAGGTTTCTAATAGTTACCACTACAAGTAAACATTGTAACCACGTGTAAATAAAAATATAATCTAATAAGTTCCAATTAAGGTGTATTGAATGTTAAAATGCCTTTAAAATATAATGTTAAGTGGGTATCATTACCCATTTTAATCTTAGTAATTCAATAATTTAAGAAATTTTCAAATTTAAAAGTTCAGAGGTATCGGTATCGATATCGGTGATACTGGGCTTGAAAGTATCGGTATCGTATCGAAAACAAAATAAGTGGTATCGCCCATCCCTACATGTGACCCAACGAATACTTGTGATTCGTTTTAAAGCTAGATGGCGGAAGAGTTCGAATTAACTTACAAACAGAGCAATTCAAGTTGTTTTGTTTTGTTTGTGACATATTTCACACATTTTTGTCATGTTATGTTTAAATAAGTGTCATAGGTAAGACGTGTTAGGGTCCACAGATGAGACGGCAAGTTTTAAAGTTGACAGCAGAGAAACACACTCACACATAGACGTATATAATGCGTGTTTTAAAAACTTTTCTTAAAATATAAATGTATATTTATTTGCAACACTTATGTTACGAGAACAGCTAATCGGCTGATAGACATCATGTTGCGTTGTCATGGCAACATCCCCAGGTGAAGTTAATGAGGAAATCACACTTTACAATTAAAGTTTGTTCAAAACGGCTGCATAACACACAAGTGCCCCGCTCACTTTTGTTAGAAATATGCCCTTCTTCTGAGGCTCCGGAAGAAAACACGTGTTTTTTTTCTCTCTGGAGAAAACACGTGATACTCAATATACTCGAATGACTCGGTCCTCCATAATACTCATTTTCATCGCGCTTCATCTCTGTGTCATGTTTGTTTGTGTGCGTATCTGACTGAAAACTTCCGTCATCCTGTTTTAATGAAGGGCAGCTTTATCTTCCGGCACCTCGGTGGGCAGCTGGCATTAGGACCCCTGATTTCACACATCCCACCTCATCTTATCCGTCACTTTAGGCCTGTTTTAGACACAAGCACAATCCGCCACGGCTGTGGTGTGTCATCATTCATCAGCTGCTTAAATGCAGAATGACAGCATCACTGCACTAATAATGAAAATCCCATTCAGACACATTACAGTCAGATGACACGCTATCATTGACAGATTTTAACGGTTAATAGTGCTCTTTAACTGAGTCGAACTGAGATGAGTTTGAGTTTAGTTTCAACTAAATTGAGTTCAGTTGAGCTGAGATGTTGTGTTAAAGAGTCTGTTCACCCAGATATCTTTGAGCCGTATTGACTTTCATTGTATAAGCACAAAAAATGGAGCATTTGTTTCCCAAAATATTTCAAAACTTTTCTTTAATGTTTCACACAAGAAATAAAGTCAAAGAGGTTTGGAATGACGTTGGTGAGTAAGTGATGACAAGTTTTATTTTTTTGAGCAAACTAGCCTTTTTAATTGTGTTGAATTTAACCAAAGCTGATTAAATGAATTGAATGAACATTTCAAATGAAATTTTATTTGAGCTGAGTGAAGTAAAACTTAACTTAATTTTGATTAAATTAATTCTAAATTAATAATACAATAACTATTGCCTTATATTAATTCAATACATTCAGTAAGTCAATTAGTCTATAGTATTTAATATGTATATATATATATATTAGCATTGAATGTAAGTCTATCATATATTTATAATATAAAATAAATAGATAGATACAAAATTATGTAGTCTATATATTTTAGCATTTCAGCTTATATAAGTCTAAATATTATTTATATAATGCTAAATATAATAATATAATATATATAAATAAAATATAATAAATAAAACAAACAAATAACAGTGATAAATAAAATAATATATATATATTTCTTAATTTTAGCATTGCTGTAAGTCTATAATATATTTATAATGTAAAATAGGTATATACAAAATTATATATATAAAATATATATATAAATTATTTATTTTATGTTATATTCAAGTGTATATATTTTAGCATTTTAGCTTAAATAAGTCTAAATATAATAGCTTTATATAATGCTAAAACTAAGGAATATATATATATATATATATATATATATATATATATATATATATATATATATATATATATATATAAACTAAGGAATCTTAAGGCATTAAGGCTCTTCTACAGCATTTATCTGTGCTAATGTTAATTTCAACATTTACTAACACATTATTAAAATCAAAAGTTGTAGGCTATTTGTGAACATTAGTTAATGCACTGTGAACTAACATGATGTTTTGGCACACAATCAGGTTCTGGAGTGATTCAGTGTGACATTTGTCCAACATTTCCTTCTCAAAATCTGGCCTGCCACTATCATAAGCAACCGGATCTCATCCTGAAACTTTCTGGGTCTGATCTCCATTATTCTGACAGCTGAAGATGCTCTTCTCCTCCTCTGCAAGGCTTCCTGTCTTTCCTCACTTCCTCTATTCTCTCTCTCTCTCCCGTTTCTGTCCCTGGAGATGTTTCTCAGCAGGCTTTTGCTGCGACTCGTGTTTAGTCTCCCACACTTCGGCTTCATGAAACCATCTCTGTGTGTCTCTCTAACTCCTCGTCCTCTCTTTCTCTCCATTGCTGTGCTTGTTACTGGAAATGTTGAGAGCTGTCTGACAGACTGTCCTCATGTCACTGAAGTTCACTTCTTCATTTACGCAGAGACCACCTGCTCCACAGCTTACTAGTTTTGTGTTTCACAGTGGCCTCCAAAAGTATCTGGATTCTTCATTTTAAAGAATAATTAAAATGAAATTGCATTGCAAAAAATCAATCTGAGCTCTTCTCAGAATCTTCCCTTCTGCTGTAACTCTCAAATCTAGTTTACAGTCAAACTTCCTTAAAGGGACAGTGCACTCAAAAATGAATATTCTGTTATTTACTCATTCTCATTCTTTTCAAAATTCTGTTTCTGAAGGATCATGTGACACTGAAGACTGGAGTAATGATGCTGAAAATGTAGCTTTGATCACAGGAACAAACTACATTTTACTATTCACAGAAAACACATCTTAAAGGAGATATATGTAGAATTCAGAAACCCTTGTTATTAGCGACACCGGTGGCCGGCATATGAACTGCAGCCAGCAACTTATTGCTCGTGCACGAGAGACTGAACGTGATTCAATACGCCGATATGCTCACGCCGAAGGTCTTTTTCATTCTTCACCTAGAAGTAAAAAATAAGTCGGAAATACCTTTCCTGTGGTATACTGTTAGCGAACATCCAGACGCCACCCACACTGCTGAGAGCGACATTTAGATGAATATGTAAATGTGCTGCTCTTTCCTCTCAATAACAAAATAAACAACAAAAATGCCAGCGGTGAGGAAACATCAGTTCAGAAAGCATCTGATCATAACGATGTGGAAATATTTGCACCAGCTCTGCGATTCACTGGCATCATGTCGACAGATGAGGTTTTTAAAATTACACTGTTATGATAGTTTGATAATAAAGTGTATTTGAGACTACAGACTAGATCTGGCTATGTGAGACTATAGTTTGAATGAATTCCTTTTTTTTTTTGCATGACATATTGACGTTACAGTACAGAATGGCTCTTTCAGCATTATTCTGAACATTGTGAATGGAAGAGAGGCTCTCAGGAGTGCTTGTAAACGTCACCGCAAAAACGACCCAGTCCTTCACAAAAAAATGTAGTCTACATGCTTTCATTGACAACCTAGGAAGTCGGGGAAGATACACAAACTTTAATGTTACATTAAAGTCATTCAGTCTTTCACGTTAGTGCTCTGCCTAACGTATGCACTGTTATTGATACAGTTCCTGCATGTGCACCGCAATAAATTAGAAATAAACACATGGGTTTGTTGATGGACATACTCTTGTTAATGCTGATGGAGAGGAATTACAGCTGAAACATCTCATAATGTACCTCAAACTGAGTAGCGTATCACTGAGGAACGTCCTGCTCAAGTCGTCATAACTAGTTCTTCCAATATTTCATCATCGGACTCACGCTCGGATTGATATGGTAAAAATCAACGTCATCGTTACTATCTTTACAGTGTGTACAATCGCTGAGGACTGAGGAAGACTGAAGTTCAGTTATAGTAATGGGTGTTTTGTTTCCAACAAGCGCTGTACACGGTAGACCAATCACAACAGACTGGGCCAATCAGAGCAGAGTAGACCAATCACAACAGACTGGGCCAATCACAACAGACTGGACCAATCAGAGCAGAGTAGACCAATCACAACAGACTGGACCAATCACAACAGACTGGACCAATCAGAGCAGACTGGGCCAATCAGAGCAGAGTAGACCAATCACAACAGACTGGACCAATCAGAGCAGACTGGGCCAATCAGAGCAGAGTAGACCAATCACAACAGACTGGGCAAATCAGAGCAGAGTAGACCAATCACAACAGACTGGACCAATCAGAGCAGACTGGGCCAATCAGAGCAGAGTAGACCAATCACAACAGACTGGACCAATCAGAGCAGACTGGGCCAATCAGAGCAGAGTAGACCAATCACAACAGACTGGGCCATCTGACCAATCAGATCAGAGTAGCCCAATCACAACAGACTGGGCCATCTGACCAATCAGAGCAGAGTAGACCAATCACAACAGACTGGGCCATCTGACCAATCAGATCAGAGTAGACCAATCACAACAGACTGGGCCAATCAGAGCAGAGTAGACAAATCACAAGAGACTGGACCAATCAGAGCAGACTGGGCCAATCAGAGCAGAGTAGACCAATCACAACAGACTGGACCAATCACAACAGACTGGGCCAATCAGAGTAGAGTAAACCAATCACAACAGACTGGGTCATCTGGCCAATCAGATCAGAGTAGACCAATCACAACAGACTGGACCAATCAGAGCAGAGTAGACCCATCACAACAGACTGGGTCATCTGACCAATCAGAGCAGACTGGGCCAATCAGAGCAGAGTAGACCCATCACAACAGACTGGACCAATCACAACAGACTGGACCAATCAGAGCAGACTGGGCCAATCAGAGCAGAGTAGACCAATCACAACAGACTGGACCAATCAGAGCAGAGTAGACAAATCGCAACAGACTGGACCAATCAGAGCAGACTGGGCCAATCAGAGCAGAGTAGACCAATCACAACAGACTGGACCAATCACAACAGACTGGGCCAATCAGAGTAGAGTAAACCAATCACAACAGACTGGGTCATCTGACCAATCAGATCAGAGTAGACCAATCACAACAGACTGGACCAATCAGAGCAGAGTAGACCCATCACAACAGACTGGGTCATCTGACCAATCAGAGCAGACTGGGCCAATCAGAGCAGAGTAGACCCATCACAACAGACTGGGTCATCTGACCAATCAGAGCAGACTGGGCCAATCAGAGCAGAGTAGACCAATCACAACAGACTGGACCAATCACAACAGACTGGACCAATCAGAGCAGACTGGGCCAATCAGAGCAGAGTAGACCAATCACAACAGACTGGACCAATCAGAGCTGAGCACAGTAGCTTTTGGAAAGGAGGGATTTTGAGAGACTGATTTATCCGACAGGTCATTTGAGAATCATTGAAAAATGTGATGATGTACAATGTATATAATGAGAAAATAAAAGTGTTTTTTGACCTTTGATGAGTGTAAACCTGTTGTGGGAGACACAATGAAGTTTATCGGAGTATGTTTTACAGGAAAATACTGTTTCAGTCTTTCTGCTGCAAAATTAAAAAAATTCATTGTGTTATTTGTGAAAGACAATGAATTATTTATGAAATTTACCTGCAATATCTGAGTAAGAATTATTTTTCAGAAAAGTGAATCATATACCAAAAATCATAAATCAGATCTCCTTTAATAATATCTCTGTTGTTAAAAGCTCACAGTAATCTCACTTGCATTTGCTTTAGAGAGATCTAAAAAAAAAAGTCTCAACCTGAAAGAGCAATTAAAAACCCGTATTCAGAAGGCATCGAAACTTGAAAGTGCACTTTTATGTGCTGATAAAAATGCACGACTTCCTTGATTCATAATTATAATCCTCCTGATCTCAGACTCAGAAATAACCTCGTGAAGAAAAGAAAAAAATTCTTCAAGAGGAGAAACCTGCTTAAATCAAACTCACTCCCTCTTCTTCTTCTCTTTTTACTTTCCTCTTCTCGTGTTTCTCCCTGTATGATGCTTAATTGCATAACTCTTGTGTGTGTGTGTGTGTGTGTGTGTGTGTGTGTGTGTGTGTGTGTGTGTGTGTGTGTGTAGGCTGTTCAGGGCTTTATGTAAGGAGGCCTACGCTGCAATCGGACATCATCTGTCTCTCCTCGGATGTTTTCTGGTTAGGGTTTGCGGTGTGAAGGTTTCTGACCCGTCAGTGTTGTGTGTGTGCTGATGGCACTCGCTCTCAGGTTCTCTCGCAGTGGTTTAGTGCTCGTGTTTGTGGGTGGGAAAGTCATCCGGGCCGATGATGTGATGTTTATGTAATAAAGCCTCTCCATAAACCTCAGATGGGTGTTATACTGTAGGCCTACAATGTCCACACTGGATAAACAAAGCAGTGCTGAGGTATAATAGCTGTGATTGTGCTGCTGAATGGTGTCGGTATGATATATTGGGATGCCAGTCAAACCATTGAACTGCTTTCCTCAGTTTCCTCACACTCAATGTCTGAAGGTCAAGAATGTTTTTTTATTATTGTATCTCAACTTTTTTGAGGGGAAAATAGCAGCATAGCAGGATGGAAATGTCAAGGTTTATGACTCAGTGTGTGTGTTTTTGAAAGAAGTCTTTTATGCTCACCAAGGCTGCATTTATTTGATCAATAAAACAGTAATATTGTGAATATTATTACAATTTAAAATAACTGTTTTCTATTTGAATATATTGTAAAAATGAAATTTATTCCTGTGATCAAAGCTGGATTTTCAGCATCATTACTCCAGTCTTCAGAGTCGCATGATCCAAAATCATTCTGATATGATGATTTTCTGCTCAAGAAACATTTCTGATTATTTTCAAGTATTAAATATGTATTATAAGTATTATCTATGTATTTTAAGTTCTATGTGCAAGTTCTTTAAGTCTGTATTTCTATGGGTGATAAATATAGTGTTTTTTTTTTTCTTTCTTTTTTTTGCTCGGCCATCAGATGTTCCTGCCAGGACATTTAACCACACAACATTTTTACTGTAATAGAGTTCAATTCTGTTCATTTATCAGTGAGTGAGTGAGTGTCTGTGCGAGTAAGTGACTGAGTGAGTGTCTGTGCGAGTGAGTAAGTGACTGAGTGAGTGTCTGTGCGAGTGAGTAAGTGACTGAGTGAGTGTCTGTGCGAGTGAGTAAGTGACTGAGTGAGTGACTGAGTGAGTGACTGAGTGAGTGAGTGAGTGAGGGAGTGAGGGAGTGAGTGAGTGAGTGTCTGCGAGTGAGTGAGTGAGTGACTGAGTGAGTGACTGAGTGAGTGACTGAGTGAGTGAGTGAGTGAGTGAGGGAGTGAGTGAGTGAGTGTCTGCGAGTGAGTGAGAGAGTGAGTGAGTGAGTGTCTGTGCGAGTGAGTGAGTGAGTGTCTGTGCGAGTAAGTGACTGAGTGAGTGTCTGTGCGAGTGAGTGAGTGAGTGACTGAGTGAGTGAGTGAGGGAGTGAATGAGTGAGTGAGTGTCTGCGAGTGAGTGAGAGAGTGAGTGAGTGTCTGTGCGAGTGAGTGAGAGTCTGCGAGTGAGTGAGTGACTGAGTGAGTGACTGAGTGAGTGAGTGTGTGTGTGAGTGAGTGAGTGAGTGACTGAGTGACTGAGTGACTGAGTGTGTGTGTGTGTGTGAGTGAGTGAGTGAGTGACTGAGTGAGCGAGTGAGTGAGTGAGCGAGTGAGTGACTGAGTGACTGAGTGAGTGAGTGTGTGTGTGTGTGAGTGAGTGACTGAGTGACTGAGTGAGTGAGCGAGTGAGCGAGTGTGTGAGTGTGTGAGTGAGTGACTGAGTGAGTGACTGAGTGACTGAGCGAGTGAGCGAGTGTGTGAGTGAGCGAGTGAGTGACTGACTGAGTGAGTGACTGACTGAGTGACTGAGTGAGTGAGTGTGAGTGAGTGAATGACTGAGTGACTGAGTGAGCGAGTGAGTGACTGAGTGAGTGACTGAGTGAGTGACTGAGTGTGTGTGTGAGTGAGTGAATGACTGAGTGACTGAGTGACTGAGTGAGTGAGCGAGTGTGTGTGTGAGTGAGTGAGCGAGTGAGTGACTGACTGAGTGAGTGACTGACTGAGTGTCTGTGCGAGTGAGTGAGTGAGTGAGTGTGCGAGTGAGTGTGCGAGTGAGTGAGTGAGTGAGTGAGTGAGTGAGTGAGTGAGTGAGTGTCTGTGCGAGTGAGTGAGTGAGAGTGAGTGAGTGAGTGAGTGAGTGTCTGTGCGTGTGTGTGTGTGTTTGGGTCTGTGTGTGTGTGTGCTTGGCAAACCTCTCTGTACTTGCTCTGTAAATTCTATAGAGACACTCGACACATGAATGCAATTACATGCACATTTATGCTTTTTGGAAGCAGCTTATCTACAAAAGCAGTGAGTGTAGATTGTGCTTGTGACAAAAGGGTGAAAGCCCATCACTAAAACCAACCCTCAATCAGCACTAGCACAGTTTCAGCAGATACGTGGTTACTTTCATGTCATCAATGGGCTTTCTTCATTGTGAAGCGTGTAAAACACAGACCGCAGCTGAATCCACCTGTCTGACGATGAGAACGGTGTGAGGAGGGGATGTGGGCTTCAAAAACTAGATAAAAATATCGCAAAGAGCCCTGATTGTGCCGGAGAGCTCTCTGACACCGCTAGAGAGAGAAAGGGCACGAGAACCAGGAATTAAAAAACATCCTCTCTACTTTGCCAACAGTTCCTCGCCTTTTTAAGCGCAGTCTGCCTTGTGTGTGTGCGCGTGTTTCGGTGAGTAGGTGTCCGTGGATGAGTGGGACTGCCTGGTAGGACGTGTAGGCATCTGTTGCCATGACAACCATCTGCTGTTATGCATAAGCATCCTCTCGGGCTGCCCACACAGTGTCATCGCAGCGAGATCGAGAGCGAGCGAGCGTTTGAAGCAGTGACTGCCGCACGGTTCATTGTCTGCGTGTTTCATGTAGGCCCAGACAGAATCTGCAAAGATTTCCAAAGGGGGGGGGATTTGAACAGGGTAAAACATGTTAAACTGAGTGGAGAGAACTGTAGGTAACTGAAAGCAGTATCACAAGTATTTAATAAATATAATATATTAAGTTTAGAATAAAATTAGAGATGCTTGACATTTAAAAGCTTGACTGTGACTAGTGGTTTTTCAAAGTACAAGACACTCAGTATTTTCACTGGCCACAATTTTGACATTGATACCAGGGGGAAAAACTGGCATATAGATATTTTTAATATTATCTCATAATTTGACAACCGGTATATTAGGCTTCTGTCACTTCAAGAGCTAATGCACCGACTCAATATACTGATACACGTGCGTTTCCTTTCTCAACTGTTTACGTTCACTTAAAACATAACTGTGTCTTTTTGGTCTTTTTTTGTGTGTATTTGACTTTTTAAGTGCAATAAGCAGCTGAAAAGAACTCAGTTTAGTACTGAGAGGCGGCTTTATGTGAGCGTACTTTGGGTGTTTAAGCACAAAATCTTCAAGCCCTGTAACCAACAATATTCATCCGGAGCAAATGAAGCGAGTGAGTGAGGAGAGGCGGGTTTGTGTGTCACTCGCTAATGTTAACAAATGGAACCTTACTGTAAAGTCTTACCAATATATTTAATAAGCATCGAATTTTGCGAATGTCACTTTCTGTGAGCTCATACCTTGTTGGCCTGGTTTTGTGTTTGTTGTCCCCTGTCCTCTGCGTTATAGATGGACGCGTCTCTCCAGAGGAGTTTAAGTGTTTTGGATCGTCTTCTCCTCACACACTCCATATGGTTGCAGCTGTCAATCAACCCTGACTCCGCCCACCAAATCCTGCAGCGAGAGATAGTCGGGGTGAGAGAATCCCACTTGAAATCAAATCATCATGTTTTTCACTATCGCTCACAATATAAGTCGTAATTACAGTTATCATGCAACGATGTGTCTCTGTATAACTTTGCCTGCGTAACAATAGCCAGTAAGACTGATGTAATTTGTAATAAACAGGCAGTCTGTTGCATTACATTCATATGGTTCTTACTTTATTGGATCAATTTTTTTCTTTTTATAAATTGTCAATTTTCTTTGTCAACCACTTTTGAAAAACTTTTTATTTTTATTTTGCAATCACCCCTCGCCACAATACTGTGTACTTGATTCTGACTTCTCAATAATGGTTTCATTTTATTATACATATTCAACTTTATTGTTGTATATAATAATTGGACTTGTGTATAATATTATACAATTTCATTATATATTATTTTCTCAAATCTATCTAATAAAGGGGTTAATGAACTCTGTATCTTCCCTCTTTGTCCATAGACGTTTCTGGTGTGTAAGTGTAGCGCCTCCCACAGGAAGGTTCTGTGTGTGCGAGTGCAGGAGGGAGGTGTGTCACAGTATCCCATCCGTGAGGAAGACTCCAGTGAGTTTAACATGTCACGCATACACACAAACTTAAGCTTAGTTTTAAGACTGAGCTTATGCTATTTTTTATCCATTAAGCCTAACACATTAACATTGGGTCCCCACAACGTATGTTTGTTGTCATATTGTGCTAGTAAGTCAATTATGGTTACTATAGATTAATGCAAATCCGTAACAACTGGTATTTAACTGGTATCTTATTTAGTCTATTTTTGGTAGCCTCCCAGCTAATTTTTTTTTTTGCTCTAGTAATGTTTTCAGTAAATAAAAAAAGTTTTATATTTGTTCCCAGAACATGTTCCTAAAAGGTAGGATAACATTCTCTAAAATCATTCTGAAAATGTTTAGTGATAGAACATTATCCCCTTACATTCTTATGAAGGTTTAAGCGGGAAGTTTCCCAGCCGGTACTGGATATGGTCAACTCCACAAACATTCCCTGCTTCACTTATTACTAACCAGTTTGACTTTATTTCTGTCATACGTCTACAGAAGTTCTTATTGAGAGTGAACAGAGGTTTAGATGTTGATGATTTATTGAAAATGTTTCGTTTGAAGTCACCATTGTGGTGATCGGTGTTTGCTTTAGTTGGGCTCTTGACCCTTGACTTTTTAACATTAGTTTTTCTCTGGCTGTTGTAACTGTGTGTTTATAAAACAGTCGTTATGGTGAAAAAGACAAGAGAAAGCGTGATCAACAAACAATGTTATCACTAAAGATTTTTTAGAATGTTTAACAGAATGTTATTCTACCTTTTAGGAAAACGTTCTGGGAACGAAAACAAAACCTGCCGCTGAAAACATTACTAGAACAAAACAAACTCCTAAATGAGACCAGCTCGCACAGTTTCATGATTAATAAACAGCTAAGGCTGGTAAACCTGGTTTTATGTCTGGTAACATTTTTATATCTTAAATTCTTACATCTGCTTTGTCACCATTTAGCGTTTTCTCTAGAAAGTTCTGCCCTGAGCTTCCCTGATCTCTGCAGATTAGTGGCGTTTTACACTATTAGCAGGTACGTCAAACCAACAAACATTATAGGATTCATGTACATTAAACAAGTGTTCTATCTATAATGTATTATGTAATTTATGCTAATTGTGTATGTGTTCAACAGAGATGTATTACCTTTCCCACTGGAGCTCCCAGAAGCAATTATACAGGCCACAACACACACCCAGCTGGAAAGCATTTCGCATCTGGGCTTAGGCAAGAATACTTGTTTTTCATGACCATTTCCACCCCCTTACTGACCCTTCAAACTAAACTAGCCTTTTTGCTGCTGTACCTTTAACAGTTATATGTAAACACCCACTTAGTATCCTTAACACCCTCTTATATTCAGATGCAGTGCTTTTAATGCTTACACCAACCTGCAGGTGTGCGGTTTTGTCCACTTTAGTATTTAATTGTCCTTTCCTTCTATAACAACCCCTTTACAAAGTTAGCATGCCGTTGTGACTGGATCACAAAATCAGTTAGCACTGAAATGTGCTTCTAAAACTCAGGGATATTGTTTAACTGTTTTCCCACCAACATCTGCCAGCCACAACCAGCATTTTGATAACTTTCACAAAAACGTCATAGCCCCTAGAATCTGAACATTCAATATATAATATATATATATTCTTTTTTTTTTATCAACACTTGAATGTGTGTAAGTTTCATAAAAAAGCAACATTTTGAACAAAAAGCTGAGAAACTTGTGTGTTTTTTTTCCCCAAAGACTAAAACTTGCATAAGCAATGCCTTTATCGCTTGTTTCTGCTCCTTTTTTGTCTGTGTTTTGATCCGGAGATTCTGTACTCATTCAGAGGATGCGTAATCAATATACCCCCCTTGACGAAAATTTCGTCAATGGCGTGGAAGCATTGTCTCATAAATGACGGAAAAATCCGTTAAAGGAAGACAAAGAGTTGAAACAAACGTCAGCCACTCATTTATTGGTGCTGGAAACAAGAGTGACAGACTTTCCCAACATCTTACTCTTATTGTTAGTTAAATTCCAACTAGCATATACCAGCTGGCTAAGCAAAAACAGCTTGCATGCCAAATAGCATCCTTATCAAACCATAACTGGCCAGGCCAAGTCACCAAATAGATGTTGTTTCAGGAAGTTGTAAAAGTTGTGATGTTATGTTTTCATGTTACATTGAAAGCTTTCATTTCAATAGATCTAAAAGCTATGACTACTCTACAATTCTTAGCTCTAAAAGGTTCATGTGCAATTGTGTTTTCCACTTAATTTTCACTCTTTGCAACCTTCCATGGCTCTTTCAGAGTTCTGGAGCTCTCAGACGTCCCCTGGCCTTCCTAACGGTCCCCCTCCACCCTCAGCGCCCCACCGGACATCCAGATTGATCAGCCCATGTTTTGTCAATCCCCTGTTCCTTCAGCCTCCCCAACCCAGCAGAACCGCCTCACACAAACGCCACCGCTTCAAACGCAGCCTCAGGGTCCGTGTATCCAATGAAACCTCTCTCAGCCTGTCAGGTGGAGAGTCGGAGCTAACCCAGGGGGAGACACACGGACAAATTGCCAACCAGGGCGGCCCAAAACGGACAGGAGGATTGAGCGTGCTCAGGAGGACTCCGGCACTCACTCCCACTTCAGTAGAGGAGGACGAACAGATGTTGGGACAGATACCACCCGTAAGTATGTGGACCCTTGGCTGACTGAGTTTATTTCAAGTAGGGCATACTTCTGAACCAACATACTTGCTGGTGCCTGGAAAACATTAGGGTTAGGTTTTGGCTAAAGGTGGAGATTAGGACAGGCGTGTCCAATCCTGCTCCTGGAAGGGAATTTAGCTCCAATAAACCTGCCTGGAAGTTTTAGTGCTCTTGTTTAGGTATGTCTAATTAGGGTTAGAGCTAAACTCTGCTAGAAGGTGGACCTCCAGAAGCAGGATTGGACACAGCTGGATTGGGATCTCTAAACAACATAATCAATTTAAGATTTCCCTCTGACTTCCCTCTGGTCTTGTTAATGGTTAAAGTTGGAGTTGAGCTTAGGGTTGGCACATTCAATTGGCTAAATCATAGTCACCATACCCGTGTGACTTTCCATGCTTTTTGATAGTAGGACACATTTCTGGATCAGTGTTCTTGTTCGTACTGGACCAATCATCCAATTAGATTTTAGGTATATGTAAGAGGTTATGCAAAAGGTGTCCAGTCCTGTTCCTAGAGCGCTTCATTCCTGCAAAATTTAGCTCTAGACCTAATTAAACACACCTGAACCACTTAATCAAGGTCTTCAGGATCACTAGGAACTTTCAGACAAGTGTGTTAGAGCTAAACTCTGCAGGAAAGTGGCCCTCCAGGAGCAGGATTGGACACGCCTCGGTTAGGCTTTGGGGTGGGATATGACAGCGGTAACCGATCATGCTTCTGGAGGGCCACTTTTCTGCAGACTTCAGTTCTAGCTGTTAATTTTCAAGTAATTCTGAACACCTTGATTAGCTGGTTCAGGTGTGTTTGATTAGGGTTGGTGCTAAACTACAGGATGGTAGCCCTCCTGGAGCACCGTTGGCTACCCCTGGCATATGGGGTCGAACAAAATTCTTATCAACCCCTCATTTCTCTCTCAGGTTAAGGCTAGGTAATAGTTATAGGCATTTGGGAAAGGTTATGAGTGTCTTCGATGTACAATAACATTTCAGGGGGCCAACAAAAAATGGAACAGGAGCACATCCTACTTGGCTAAATCATGGTCTCCACACAACTGTGCTGAAGTTAGCGCGGGTGGAGAGAGGTCAGCACAAATATAACCTTTACTAGTTAACTGCCTCCTACAACCAATATAATGATATTCCACATACTGTGCCTACACTGCACTGTGGTTCTGGAAGGTCGTGATCGTGATGCCTGTTTGAAAATATTTCAGTAGTGCCATGTTCTAAAATTAACATTGTGGGTTTTTTTTACCTTACCCACTTCCACATCATGTGGTTCTCTAGAGTAACTCCTTACCCCAAAGAGACAACGCTGAACTCAACAAAGACACTGAAGATGGTGAGGTGTGTCTCGCTTTGGAAAGAACCCGAGCTCCTTCCCTCGCTGAACTGGACAGCAATAGTTCGTTCAGCAGCCTGGAGGAGGAGGAAGCCCAGGACTTCGCCCACCAATGGCCGCCTGCGGCGCGTGGGACCCGTTTCCCCTCGGCGAACCCGACCTCGACTCTACGCCGCATGACCGCTGCCTTTGTATGCGTGTTTGCTCCTGAGCGCCGAGTTGCCCGATTGGTGGACGAACTCTCCCATGAAAAACGCTCCACGTTTGGGTCATTGGTGCAGGACTTCTTAGAGAAACAGAGGCAGGAGATGGAGGCCTCGACGTATAGTTCTGCTGTGGAGCTGCTTCAGGGCGTGAGGATATTTCTGTCCCAAGCCAAAAATCTCCTTCTTGAAGCAGGAGAAATAGAACCTCCGATTGAGACACTGGTGCCTGAGAATGAGAAAGGTAAGAAGGCATCACTTGATCAATGACACATTGCTGATAAAGTAGTTCCTTTAGCTCAAACAGTAGGGCAGACACTAGATACGCCAAGGTTATTAAGTTCAGTGTATGAACTTATAAAGTGTATATCTTGCATGCAGTGTAAGTCAAACCTCCAAACTTTTGGCCTACAGCACAGCAGCCACTAGGCCACAACACCCCCATTTTTTATCAGTAAATATTAATAAAAATAGACCTTTTTTTATTTTTGTTGAAGAAAATGTTACTGGTAATTACACAAGTTGGCACCACAATGCTAAGGTTTTGTGAGTGGTTGGCAGAACATTGCTTGGATGCCCTGGGTGGTTTGTATATGATTGGCCTAAGTCTCTATGGCCGCATTTACGTACATTTTTTTCCCTCCCATGTGGCACAGATCCGATATAACCTACGAACGTGTAAGCAGGAAAAAAACACATAAATTCTGATATTCTCTGTTCGGTTTCAGGCCTCATTCATGTGTGGAAATAAATCTGATCGGACAATAAAGCGGACAGATCGGATGTTTCCCTGTAAATGCGAGTCGTATGTCATTGAAAAAGCGATTATAGCCCCTAGAAAAGGGGTAAATCGTGCTGTTTTTACTTCCTTATCTGCCTTTTCCGGGTCAGTGCGTCTACCTTGGGTTGTTTCGCCAAGTTTATAGTGTAAATGCAGATATCAGATATGGGTCACTTTTAAAAGAAGATTAAAGCGTGATGTAAAAAAAAATGGATATAGTCGACAAATCAGAATTTGGCATTAAGAACTGCAGTGTATAAAGGCGGCCTAAGAGAGCCTAGTCTTTTCATTTGACTCGGGTTCTTCTTTTAATAAATGTAGGAAGTCTGAAGTCTAAATTTTGATAATCATAATTCAGGTCTTGTTTACAGTACAAACAGTGCTGTAAAGTTACACAAGAAGAGTTTAATACGACAGAATACACTAGGAGTTATTAAACTAAGTTTATTAAACTCTAAGTTTGAGCAATATTAATATTGATGCTTGACTTGGCAAACACCACTTAGGATTTTACAGGAAGGAAATGACTCAACGCTATGGATTGCATCACTGAATCCAATCAGTTGGTTTTTAAAAACTCTAAAACCTTTGGAGTGGATAAAAGATGTGATTGGTTTCCTAGAATCCGTTGATATATTGAATTTCTGTAAAATAGTGTTTATGTTTGAATTGTACTGTTACAGTACATACAGCTTTTATTAACACAGATGTAAAGCAGTTTTGCTGTAAAAGTATAACTCCCGTTCTCTGATGCACTTGTAAAGTCTTATATATTACCAAATATGTTCCTTAAAAAATATGTTCACGTGTATGCAGCACATGCAGTGCAGCGTTGGTTAAGACACAAGTTTAAGTTACCGTAGATCTATTTTTACACTGCAGAACAATCACGTCACTCAAATAAAAACATCCAATCTTTCATAACCCTGCATAGCTGGGATTATGAGCTGATTATGAGTTATCTCCCCCAAATCAAAGCAAGAAATCCGGCCACATCCCTGGGGATGGATGCCGTTTCAGATGTTGGTGGAGGCATTCGCATTTTCCACTTTGCATTTATCATTAGCACATTGCACATTCCCACGCATACTTTAGGAAGCGTGTGGAGAGAGAGAGAAGAGATAGAGGGAGGGATGGGGAGGTGATTTTGCACAGTGCACAGATTTCCCTGTTTTGCTACAATGTGTCTGGCTCTTTCTTCTACTGTACAAAACATTAATTTGCCATTGAACAGAGCTTGTTTATTTTCGCCAAGCTGCTCAGTGGCTGTATGTTCACTTCCACAGACACACTTTGTGTGGGAAACATTTAAAATCACCAACCTTGACTATAAAAAGTTACATTACAAACCAATATTTCAATTCAAGGCCATATAAAGCCAGTAATAAAATCTGAATCAACATGCATCTGAATCAAATGTCATATCATTTGTTAACAAACAAGTATTCATTACTTCGCTGAGCTTATTGTTTCTGCATTCAATTATTACATTGTTTAAATTAATACGTTTTTTCGCTAACTGTGATTTTATATATGTACTTTTATGAAATACATAACTTAGACAGTTACCTCTGATAATAAATTGCTCTAAATTGTAATGTGGACTCATGCATTTTCTGTAAAGCTGCTTTGAAATGATGTGTATTGTGGAAAGCGCTATACAAATAAAGTGAATTGAATTGAATTAAACACTGTAAATTTCATAAGGACACCAAAAAGAGCCTGAATACCCATTCACAGGGATGATTTAGAAATATTATTTCAGATTTTAAAGTGCACTTTCCTTTTCTGTCATGTGACCCACAGATCTAGCCCTGGAAAAGGCTCTGTTTGGCTGCGTGTTGAAGCCGTTGAAGATTCAGCTGTACCAGACGCTCGTATCTCTCCACACTCGGGACGGCTCTTTACAGAGGATCACAGACAGCATGCTGGCCTACCAGGAGGGGGCGCTGGAGCGCCTAGCTGTGCGAGTGGGAGTCCTGGACGTCCGTGGTATAGACCGAGCAAAGGCAAAGCTCACGCTGATGCAGCGCAGCCATTCGCCCATTGACAAGGTGTTGCTTTTGCTGCAGGTGTGCAAGAGTGTGTACAAGGCTATGGAGACGCAACCGGGTGAGAAAAGATTCAGAAACTGGATTGTCATTAGGTATAAGACGTTAAAGTTAAGACTTTTCCTCATTTCCTCTGCAGGTCAGGAAGTGGGGTCTGAGGACTTCCTACCGGCTCTGTCCTACGTGATTGTTCAATGTAATGTCCCACAACTGCTGCTGGAGACGGAGTACATGATGGAGCTGCTTGAGCCGGCATGGCTGACCGGAGAGGGTAAAGGAGAATTCACCTCAAAAACAAAAACACACAGACTCCGTTCAAAGAGGACCTATTATGCTTTTTTACATGTTCATCTTTCTTTAGTGTGTTATGTTGCTGTTTAAGCATGAAAAAGTTACAAAGCACAAAGTCCCTCCAATAAATAACAATATTCATCATTTAAATTAATTAATATGCAAAATAAAGGGGTGGGGCCTGGTTGAGTTAGTTAGTAGTGTGTTGAAACTCGTAGTGTGTGTAAACTCGTAGTGTGTGTATACTCGCGATTATGGTAAGAGGCGGGGCATTTCCTAAACACTCTCAACGCACTTGACCAATCACAACACACTGGTCCAGCCGACCAATCACAACACACTGGTCTAGCCAACCAATCACAACACACTGGTCCAGCCGACCAATCACAACACACTGGTCCAGCCAACCAATCATAACACACTGGTCCAGCCGACCAATCACAACACCAGCCGACCAATCACAACACACTGGTCCAGCCGACCAATCACAACACACTGGTCCAGCCGACCAATCACAACACACTGGTCCAGCCGACCAGTAACAACACACTGGTCCAGCCGACCAATCACAACACACTGGTCCAGCCGACCAATCATAACACACTGGTCCAGCCGACCAATAACAACACACTGGTTCAGCCGACCAATCACAACACACTGGTCCAGCCAACCAGTAACAACACACTGGTCCAGCCGACCAATCACAACACACTGGTCCAGCCGACCAATCATAACACACTGGTCCAGCCGACCAATAACAACACACTGGTCCAGCCGACCAATCACAACACCAGCCGACCAATCATAACACACTGGTCCAGCCGACCAATAACAACACACTGGTCCAGCCGACCAATCACAACACACTGGTCCAGCCGACCAATCACAACACACTGATCTAGCCGACCAATCAGAGCACACTGGTGCAGCCGACCAATCACAACACACTGGTTCAGCCGACCAATCACAACACCAGCCGACCAATCACAACACACTGGTCCAGCCGACCAATTACAACACACTGGTTCAGCCGACCAATCACAACACACTGGTCCAGCCGACCAATCACAACACACTGGTCCAAACGACCAATCACAACACACTGGTCTAGCCGACCAAACAGAGCACACTGGTCCAGCCCAATCACAACACACTGGTCCAGCCGACCAATCAGAGCACAGTGTGCTTTTCAGAAGGAGGGGCTTCATAGAGATAGGAACTAAATAGAGCGTTACTGACAGACTGGGAAAAGAGGTGCTGCAACAATCTCAAATATAGTGTTTTTTGAACATTCAAGCATGAAATCCTCTTCTAGTAGAGTCCAAAAACAACATCAAGACTTTGTAAAGGGGCGTAATATGGCCTCTTTTAAAACTCTAGTTACTTTTAACGTGAAGGTTGTGTCAAAAACTTGGTGGCACATTTATGCTACTGTGTAAGATAACTTGTCAGATGAAGGTATCACATGTATCCTTCACAGATATGAGAATCTCAGACAAGACTGGGAGGAACATTCTTATGCTATTATAAATTACAAATATTTTATTCATTTGTAAATCAAAATGGTTTCATTGAAAAATCAACCTTTTAGCCAAAAAATGTAAATCTTGACTTTTAGCAGTAATACACAAATCTTGCGAGACGGTCTACCATGAGCTCTGAGCCACAAGTGAGTGTGATTTCCACTTCATTTATCATTCATCTTCATTAACTTCAACAGCCAAATTCCCAGTGAAGAACTACACTACCTGAACAGAGCAACAGCAATCAGAAGTTGCTGTTACCATGGAAACCCACACATTCGCATGAAGTTTTATAAATTATGTAATCGAGTTGATCTACCTACACTCTAAAACTATTTATATACAGATTTATACATATAATATATATTTGTCTCATTATAATAAAAAGGTCAATTGTTTTGGATGTTTTATATATATGTATAATATATATAGCATGTACAGCATCATTCTTAATGGTTTATGGGATGAGTAATTTAAGTTTGTAATTTAAGTAATTTAACATTGTCTTTTTGCAGATTTTGTATAACTGAGTTTATAAGTATAAGAGAGACGGGATGTACAGGCTGTTTGTACGTCCCCAAACTGAGGAGTTTTCATGGTTGTTTGTTTGTAGGTGGATACTATTTGACGAGCGTGTATGCCAGCCTATGCCTGATCCAGAACAAGCCTGGGACCACGCCCACCTGCACTCTGACCAATGAGGCTCAAGAGTACTTGCGGGAGTGGAGCAGGAGGCGGGGCCAAGAAGCCCAGACCCAGAAGGACAGTCAGCAGAAACAGGTTGAAGACAACATGCAAACACACACAGATTGTTTTACTGTGAATATGTGTGTGTATAATACACAATCCATTTTATATTTAGAAACTTATTGTTGATTTTTCTTCTGTACAGTCGTATTTCACTATTTATCAGATTATCAGGAAACAACTTTTAAAGGGACAGTACATCCAAAACAATTGGCTTTTTTATTGTAACGTGACATAATATAATGTGACAGATTTGTGGTTTCAACAGACTATTCAGCAGGAAATAATGTAAGACAGGGCTT
>NC_137124.1:7677328-7794828 GCF_949319135.1 Squalius cephalus
GCCGTTTGCACTGGAAGTGTGTGGCGATGCACCTTCTGTTTTTGACACGTTACTGCAGCCACTTTTTCTTTTGTTCATCTGAATTTTATGTATTTTTTTATATATATATATAAATGTCGTATTTGAATTGGTTGCTGTTCATTTTATTTAATTTTACAGTAGGATCCAAAAGTAGTGCTCGACTGATATTGATTTTTTTGACGGCCGATGCAGGGTGAAGCCGATAATAATAATAATAAAGTATTAGACAGAACTGTTAAACCGAGACCGTAAACTAATGAAGAAGGAGATGGGAGTTCTGTGGCACTGGTGTTCGTAGCGCTGTCAAAATAAAAGTCCCGCTTCCGACACATCGGCCAAACAGAGAATCGTGTTGGCCGATGCCGACAATTAAAAATATATTTAAATAAATATAAATTTAAAAAACATCACATATACATGTAAGGTTATGTTGTAAAATAAAAAAAAATAAGATTTTATCCATTTTCTAAGCCACTAATCAGCAAAATGAGCACATTAGTGCATGTGAAGCGCCATAAAGCTCTATTACAACTTAAATTGTGCTTGATAACATGCAAAACTTCATTGTAATGCTGATTAATATATTTTTAATAAAGAAACATAGGTACATATCATCTATTAGTACATTTTACAGCAGTGAATTTTTGTTGTATACACTACTGTTCAAAAGTTGAGGGTCGGATTAGGGTTTTTAATGTTTTCTTCAGGTATTTTAATGCTTTTGAAAGAAGTCTCTTACGCTCACAGAGGCGGCGTTTATTTGACCAAAAACACAGTAAAAACATAAATAATAATTCTTATTTTTATTCATTTTAAAAACAGAGTTAACAGCTAATGATAAAGTTTTTCAGGATTCTTTGATGAATAGAAAGTCCAAAAAAGCATTTATTTATAATAGAAATATCTTTTAACATTATAAATGTCTTTACTGCCACTTTTGATCAATTTAATGCCTGTGTCCTCGCAGAATAAAAGTATTCATTTCTTTTTCAAAAAATCTTCCTGACCCCCGAACTTTTGAACGCTGGTGTATATTTAATAAACAAAAAAATGTAACAAAATGCAAATATACTGTAGCTTATTTGGTTATGAGCCGATGTGCAGCTTTGACATTTCCAGTGTAGACAACAGACGCGCTTCCGGTGTAAACACAGTGCAAGTATGGAGTGTGAAGGTTTGAGTATATTGTGAGTTTTGCGGTAACACTGCTGTACTACAGTCTGCTTGTGGTACTCTTATGAGTTTTACTTGAACTGCACTGGCTATTTCGTTAGCTGAACATTAACTGAATGAACATCGTGGACTTCATCGTTGAATCACCACTGGCCTGATATTTGTGTTTATTTGATTTATTCCTTAATATCCTTCAGAAAGCAGACTATTTCAGTGTTTGAAGAATGTAGTGAACATGTGCCATCATAATCATTTGTGAATACTTCATGTAAATAGACTCCAAAGAAACAAAGCTGGTTGTGTTTTGCAGAAGTGTATCACGTCACGCTCGCTGGATGTACAGTTCTGCTTTCTCCTCGCGGTGGGCAGATAAGCACATAAACACTGTCAGGAGCTTGAGTTATGGCTGCCCACAATTCAACTCATACTGGAAAGCAAACTTTGTTAAGTCGGAAAGAATTTCCCTCTTGGATTGAAGAGAGAGAGAGTGATTCTCAAAATGGCCATCAAGTGTCAGACTTGAGTATTTCATTGACAGGTTTTAGTTTCAAGCCAGAGTCATCTGCAGGAAACGCTGCCATCTGTGCCCGATAAATTCAGGATTTTTTTATTAAAGTGCCCATAGTATGCTTAGCTGTTTGTGAATGTAAAAGTTCTGCAAAGTTTATTTTCTCTAAAAGAAAAAACTGATTCTGAAGTGTCTGAAACGAATCGTAATTTCTTACTTCCTGTTTGAACCTACATAGGATTGTAATAAGAATTGCATAATACTTTGGGTTGGTTTTCATTGGCTGCCGGAGAACAACGTCTCGTTTGCCCCGCCCTCAAACACTGTAGTTGCAGCGGAGACTGGAAGAGTTCGGTTCGTGTTGTTCATGTCGAGAAGACCCGATTCCAAAAGATGAGATTGATGCGGTAAAACGACGCCATAGTTTACTGTGTATTTCACTGTGTATCAAGTGCTGAGGAAGATCTGAAATTCAGATGAGCTGTAAGAAGTCGACCAATCACTACGTACTGAGCCGTCTGACCAATCAGAGCAGAGGAAGCTCTCGAAAGGCGGGGTTTAGAGAGACCGAATCTTTGATTGAACCGTTTCAGACACTGTGAGAAAGTGGTGATAATGCAATATATATTATGAGAAAATGTGTGTTTTTTGACCTTGGATGTAGGATCTATTGTAGGAGACTCCAAAACAAAATACCACAATATATTGACCATAAACAGGGGCACTATTTATACTGCTCGTATCAGAAGTGTATCAATCCCATGCAGTTTTTCACCACAAATTGTGCTGTTAAACACGATTATTTTAAAACTAAGTTGAAATAATACGGCAGAAACAAATACTCGTAGCTCACAGTAGGGGATTTAAGGTTTAGAAGTTAAAAATCTGTTTCCTTGTGGAGAAAACGAATGGCGTTTTTACTTCCAGACTGTTGCACTGTTAATGGTGTCCGACACACGCTGTCAGCAGTCAATCAATCACAACAGATCTGACCAATCAGAGCAGAGGAAGCTCTCGGAGGGCGGGGTTTAGAGAGACCGAATGTTCGATCGAAGCGTTTCAGACACTGAGAGGAGAGAACTGATGCTACTCTGTATATTATGAGAAATGTATTGTAGGAGACCTCGAAACAAAGTCTTTAGAATAGCATAATAGGGGCACTTTAAACTATTACCCCAATGTAAAATATGTGCTTTCCAATGTACAAATGTTATTTATTGTTACCAACTGTAACCGTAAAAGACTACATTAATTGGGACGTGTTACACGGAGTATCTATACTTTTAAAATGAATAGATATTATAGATAATTCTGGTAAATTTTGGTTGTATCACTAGTTTTGTGTGCCTTTCAACATAGAAATGATATAGATATATAGATATATATATATACACAGTGTATATATACAGTGAGGAAAATAAGTATTTGAACACCCTGCTATTTTGCAAGTTCTCCCACTTAGAAATCATGGAGGGGTCTGAAATTGTCATCGTAGGTGCATGTCACTGTGAGAGACATAAATCACAGAAATCACAGAAAATCACAATATATGATTTTTTAACTATTTATTTGTATGATACAGCTGCAAATAAGTATTTGAACACCTGAGAAAATCAATGTTAATATTTGGTACAGTAGCCTTTGTTTGCAATTACAGAGGTCAAACGTTTCCTGTAGTTTTTCACCAGGTTTGCACACACTGCAGGAGGGATTTTGGCCCACTCCTCCACACAGATCTTCTCTAGATCAGTCAGGTTTCTGGGCTGTCGCTGAGAAACACGGAGTTTGAGCTCCCTCCAAAGATTCTCTATTGGGTTTAGGTCTGGAGACTGGCTAGGCCACGCCAGAACCTTGAAATGCTTCTTACAGAGCCACTCCTTGGTTATCCTGGCTGTGTGCTTCGGGTCATTGTCATGTTGGAAGACCCAGCCTCGACCCATCTTCAATGCTCTAAATGAGGGAAGGAGGTTGTTCCCCAAAATCTCGCAATACATGGCCTCGGTCATCCTCTCCTTAATACAGTGCAGTCGCCCTGTCCCATGTGCAGAAAAACACCCCCATGCTTCACAGTAGGGATGGTGTTCTTGGGATGGTACTCATCATTCTTCTTCCTCCAAACACGTTTAGTGGAATTATGACCAAAAAGTTCTATTTTGGTCTCATCTGACCACATGACTTTCTCCCATGACTCCTCTGGATCATCCAAATGATCATTGGCAAACTTAAGACGGGCCTTGACATGTGCTGGCTTAAGCAGGGGAACCTTCCGTGCCATGCATGATTTCAAACCATGACGTCTTAGTGTATTACCAACAGTAACCTTGGAAACGGTGGTCCCAGCTCTTTTCAGGTCATTGACCAGCTCCTCCCGTGTAGTTCTGGGCTGATTTCTCACCTTTCTTAGGATCATTGAGACCCCACGAGGTGAGATCTTGCATGGAGCCCCAGTCCGAGGGAGATTGACAGTCATGTTTAGCTTCTTCCATTTTCTAATGATTGCTCCAACAGTGGACCTTTTTTCACCAAGCTGCTTGGAAATTTCCCCGTAGCCCTTTCCAGCCTTGTGGAGGTGTACAATTTTGTCTCTAGTGTCTTTGGACAGCTCTTTGGTCTTGGCCATGTTAGTAGTTGGATTCTTACTGATTGTATGGGGTGGACAGGTGTCTTTATGCAGCTAACGACCTCAAACAGGTGCATCTAATTTAGGATAATAAATGGAGTGGAGGTGGACATTTTAAAGGCAGACTAACAGGTCTTTGAGGGTCAGAATTCTAGCTGATAGACAGGTGTTCAAATACTTATTTGCAGCTGTATCATACAAATAAATAGTTAAAAAATCATATATTGTGATTTCTGGATATTTTTTTTTAGATTATGTCTCTCACAGTGGACATGCACCTACGATGACAATTTCAGACCCCTCCATGATTTCCAAGTGGGAGAACTTGGAAAATAGCAGGGTGTTCAAATACTTATTTTCCTCACTGTATATATATGTCACAGGTTTATTCTGGTTTAAACATTAGTGCACAAGTGTCTGATGTTTAATAAATACTAATGAATAATTAAATAAAAGTAATTATAACCCATATAACAGCTTCCTGAGGTAAAAACTCACATGGCAGCGTTTCCTGCGAATGTCCCGCCAAACGACTGTTCCATCAAATGCTATTTCACCGGTTTCACTTTGACTCTGAATGTGACATTGAACTATTTTCTTTCTACAGTGAATCGTATAACTATAAATGTGATGCTTATTCTACATGGGGCTCTGATTATGACTTCAGTTGAGTTTTGATGCTTTTTATTGCTGGATCAGTTGAACTCTTGACCGATGCATGCCTTCGTTTGTGATGCGCTTCATTGTGACGCATGAATGAACAATATGCTTCATATGACATCACGCTCAGATTAATTTCTCTGGATGTTTGCTGCCTACAGAACGGTGCTGTACGCTTGTTCACTGACATGCAGAATTAAACTCCTATATGAATGCTATGCTATCTGGCGATTATGGATTATTGTTTTGGTTTTTTTGGCGGTTCAACACACTCACATTGACCTGAACATTAGCAAGTTTGTAGTCCTTGATGGCAGCAGCAACTTAGTAATAAATAGCAGAAATATTCATTATCAACACATGATTTGTATTCAGTTTAGTCTGTTAACAGGTAAAAAATATCTGTAAAATAAGCCAAGTCAAATATCTTGATTTCTATAGTTTCAATTTGCAATTTATTTCATATATATTTGTATTTGTGTGTGCAGAGGATGCGTTTCAGAGTTTATACATGGAGGACACATTTGCTTTGTATAAAAGTCCCCAGAATTTAGTTCCTGGGAAACAAAACTTCCTGGGAAACTTGTTCAGAGGGATTAATAGTTCATAAATAGCAAAGGTAAGGATAGTAATATATTCAAACTTATTTAAAAATAATAGAGATGATATCAAGTCTAGTATGTCATCTTAGTATCTATTTCCATTTAGATAGCTAGTTAAAGTCACCATGAAATCAAAATTGACAATACTTGATTTTTTTATTGCAGTATATTATGATATAATATGATTTATCTCTTCTCTGATGACGAGGGCGGGGCAACCTGTCAATCACATGAGATCCACCAATAGCAAACCACACCCATCCAATCAATTCCCCACAGACAAAATCAAGCCCCGCCCACATTTGTTCTTGTTTGTTAAGCGTTTTCACTCGGATATGCGTCACAATAGGGAAGAAAAGACTGTCGCAACTTGCGTTTCATGTCGACTTTAGTCACTTATCTGTACTTTGGGGGCTAAACTGCTGGAATAAACATCACTAAACGTCTCCAAACCTATTATAAGCCTTATATAAACGCATCAGACATCTATGATACGTCCTTATTTAGATGCAGAAGCTAAGTGTTTGAGTCTTTTTTATATGATTGTATATATTTATATTAGATGTAGTTTTTTTATTTTTATTAATAGCAATATATATGAAAGGGAACATGCATGAAGAGGTTAGCGTGACTGGTTTTGGTGCCGACGCTCATCGCAGCACTGCTCCCAGTTTGTCCAGCGCCTTCAGGCCTTTCTCCTCGTACTCGGCTCGCGACAGCCAGAAAGACTCTTTATCTTTCATGATGTTGGCCAGCACTGCACCACCCATGAACACCATGTGTTTGCGGCGCGGAGGGTCTTCGATGCGGATTTTAAATTTCTGTGGTGGGAGAGAAAACAGCAGTGAAGAAAAAATCATTTAAAACTAATTCAAGAGTTGCATTTCTATGTTGAATACGCAATATTCAAAGGTTCCTTTAATGTGTGCCAGTATCTTCATTTACAAATGACTTTCAAAGGCCTTTGTGATGTAAAACTGGTCATATAGGGCATCATGTAGGAATGTTTCGCTCACAAAAAATGAGTTTTGGAAAAGTGCCTTCACTTCATGTCAACCAATTATGGATTTTGCATTTTCTAATATTAGGATGTAGTAAAAAAAAAAAAAAAGTAAAAGAAAAAAAGTTGATTTCCATTTTATCAGTCAATACTTTTCAAATTCTGTATATTGAATTAGGTGAATCATATTTTACGAGATAAATTTACTTGAGTGAAATCTTGAATTAAGTATTATTTCCCCATGTGTTATGTCAGTATTATTGATTTACTATTATAGTATTTATTCATATTTGGAATATTATTTTCAGTTTTCATTTAAAAACATTTTTTTTTTTGTAATTTTGTTATGTGCTTTTATTATGTATTGAAGCTTTTATGCTTTTTAGTATTTGTTTTCTTTTAAATGTCTCTAGGGTTATTTAATGTTTATTTAAGTTTTATTATATTCCTACACAGCTTTATGAAAATATCATTCAGTTTCCAAAGCAACTAATTTTCTTTTAATTTTTTTAAGCTTAAGTTTTTCATCTAATATTTATATTTTATTTCAGCTTTATTTCAATGACGTAAAATGAATTAATTGTAATAGTTTTAGTTAACAATAATAAAACTATACACCTCCAGCCATTAGTTTTTTCTTGTTTTAAGCGCAAATCAAGCAAATTTGAGTTTTATGCTTAAAACAAGAGCAAAGAATAAAAACAAGCTTCAACTGAGTCTTCATATTTCACATACTTTTGATTCTCGAGTAAATGCATCTTGTTTTAAGGGTGTCTAGGTGTTTTTCCAGGGTGGAACAAGCCAGAAATCCCAGCATAGGAGTTGGCATTAGTGTAAGGGCTTACGGAGAGTTTGTCAGTGTCTCCCTTCAGCACTCTCTCCAGATACAGCTGCTTGATCTCTCGCTCCAGACGGGACGGGAGCCCCGGGTACATGGTGGTTCCTCCGGACAGGACGATGTGCTTGTAGAAGTCCGACCTGCAGACGGACAGTAAGACATGAAGCTCACAGACACCCTTGAAGGAACATTTCAGGTGGAAACCAATTTCATTTCTATCAGAAACAACTGTGACATGCCGTAGGTGACCTCAGAAGAAACCTGGAATATTCCTGGAATAAAAATATAGTAAAGTCTCTTCAAAAGATCTTGCACAGCAAAAAAAGAAAAAAAATTCGTACTATTTTTGTCTTATTTTCCAGAACAAGTATCGAAACAATTTTAACTTCGAGTAATTTTTCGTGTTTTTTTTTTTTTTTTTTTTTTATGAAATGATTGCACTATATTTTAGTCTGATAATGTTTTTTATTTAATATTTTGTATATAACAGTTGCAAACTGTTGTAACAGTTGTATAATTGCAAATTTTATGTCGCAATTCTGACTTTTTTTGCTCATAATTCTGACTTTGTCATTCTGAATTCTTTTCTCAGAATTGTGAGATATTAATTCGCAGTAACGAGATTTAAAGTCCAATTTTGTGAGGAAAAAAAGAATGAAGTTTTTTTCTCGCAATTTCGAGTTTATATCTCACAATTCTGACTTTATAATTAGCAGCTACGAGTTTATAGCGCACAATTCTGATGTAAACTCTCAATTGTGAGAAAAAAAAAGTCAGAATTGTGAGATTTTTTATTTTATTTTTCTGTTCTGTGGCAGAAACAAGCTTCCATAAAAATGTCTCCTAACTTGTTAGTTGAAAAACATTTGCAGAAAAAATCTGGCCAATTACTGGCTATAAGGTTTGCCCAGAGCTCAGGCATTAAACATCTCCTAATTGACACTAGTGACGGTGTCGAGTTGTTCTGACCTGAGGTCGATGTCCGCAGCCTGGATGGTGTTGAAGAGCAGCTCGGCCACACCGACTCCCTCCACATTAATGAGATGAGGCTGGAAAAGAGCCTCGGCTGCTCCAAACCTCTCGCCTCCCACCATTATCATCCGTCCATCTGGTAACTGTGTGCGGGAAAGGTCAGTACAATCTTTTATATGCTGTGAGGAAGGCAGTCAAGTTTTAAGTTCACATTTTCTCTATAATCTGTTAAAGTCCCCATGTAGTCAATCATTTTATCTCTTAAAACTCATCTTTGATCACCAAAATTACATATTTAAAAGTTTTTTCCTTGAAAAAAAAATTCTTCATGCCTTAAAATAACTAGAATGTAACTCGACACCTTTTCCTCATTTAGTATGCGCAGTTCTATGAATATGCAAATGAGCCCCTCCTCCACTCACTCCCAGCAGCTCAGAGATCCACTCGTTGACGATCACACGTTGATCTGATTGGTTACAAGGTAGTAAACGAGGCTCGTTAATTCATAACTGCTTCGAAAGTTTCTACATTTTAATGGGTCGACTGTAAGGTTTTTATCTGATCTCTGATCAGTTTTATATAAAGTTGTAGACATTTGTAATGAGGAATGACACATTGTGCTAAAAAAGAAGAGTAGAGTTGATTGTCTTTTATTGGCCTGACTAACCACACACTCTATAAAACACACACAAAAACACATATAATACAGACACTTCATATTTAATGGTATTTGATTATTTGTATATTCCATTTGATTGATTAATCTTTCAAGAAAACATTTGCGATTGGTTTGTAAAAGGTGTTTTTATGAAGCTGTTTTCCCTGCATTTACACAGTTTGACCAGCAGGTGTCGCCGGCGTGTGGCGTTTCGAGTGCTTCGAATCAGTGAATCATTTTGCAAAGCAATCGGTTCAATTGATTCAGTGTTTCGCAAAGCTTCGTTTCTCCCATCACTAGTAGGAAGATACATTGACAATAGAAAAAATGTAATACACATGCAATAGAACTACGGTTGCCAGCTTGTTTTGCCTCAAGACTTTTAAATAGAAACACAGAATACCAAACTTTGCATAGTTTTGTTCATGCAACCTGTCCATAGGTGTACTTTATGTGACTTATTTTCATGAGTTGTAAGTGTATTACCGTGTAGGACTCCACCAGGACGGTGGTCTCGTTGGCCAGTTTCTGTTCCTGCTCGATGTTGTAGCCGACAAAACACAGTTTCTCCTTAATCATCCGCACCGTCTCGAAGTCTGCCGTGTGGTTGAAGACGTAGCCTCGCATAAGCAAAAGCTGAATAAACGGAATATCGGCATTTCAACGATTCTAGATGACTCTTTTGGTCATTTTTTTAACCAGACCACAACTGATAATTGCTAACACTTGCTCTTGATTGATCTTTTTATTTATTTGTAAGTAATACAATAATTCTATATCTAGCTTTTGATCCATTTTAAGAAATGAGTCCAAAAAATAGACAGTTTAACAAAATGTTTCAGGTTAAAAAAAGTTGAAATGGTTAGTTCACCCAAAAATGACAGTATCACAGTTTCCAGAAAAATATGAACTGTTTTCAACACTGATATAATAATCAGAAATGTGTCCTGAACATCAAATTATCATATTAGAATGATTTCTGAAGGATCATGTGACACACTGGAGTAATGATGCTGAAAATTCAGCTTTGATCACAGGAATAAATTACATTTTACAATATATTTAAATTGAAAACAGTTATTTAGAACTGTAATAATATTTCACAATATTATTGTTTTTACTTAAAAATATATTTTGAAAAGCACAGGTGTCATAAATAACATTGGACCCCATTGACTTTCATTGTATGGCCATTTTTCAAAGTATAAAAAATTTAACTGGTTTCATGAGGGTGAAAAAATGATGTCATTTTTGGAATGAACTAAGTGCTGATTCTGTACCATTGCTCATTCCTCAGTTTCCATGGTGATAACAGAAGGAGAATGTCACCTTAATCAGATAGCGCGTGATGTCCCGTCCTGCGATGTCGAGCCGGCGCGTGAGGTGAGGCAGAGAGAAGCCCTCGTACACGGGACAGATGTGAGTCACACCGTCTCCTGAGTCGATCACCACACCGGTTAACAAACCTGCCGCAGGAACACAGCGCAAGTCAACCACACGTTCATCTTCAACACTCAGGGCCCTATCATACACCCCTAGCAAAGCAGCGCCAGGCGCAACGCAAGTGTTTTTTGCTAGTTTCAGCCTGACGCAGTTATCATTTTCAATTCCTGCGCGACGTTGTTTAAATAGCAAATGCATTTGTGCGCCATCTGTTGGTGCTGGTCTGAAAACGAGGTGTGTTCTGGCGCATTGTTGGCGCGTTGCTATTTTAAGGCAACAGAAATAGACTGAGCCATTGACCAACTGAAACCTGGTCTAAAGTCAATGGAACAGTAGCTTTTTTGTTATTTAAAGAGCGCGTTAGTAATGTGTGCCTATAGGCGGATCCACAGCACGCATACACTCTGCTTATTACACACACTGGGACACAAACTAGCCAAATAGCCTTTTAAAAATAAAAGGATTACAATGTAAAAGATTAATATTGTGTACATAAAGATATGGTGGATTCCGGCTTGTCCCGTAGATGATCTGCTCGCTCGCACGAGACGTGTTCAGTCTTTCCACTATCAAATTCCGCCATGTAAATAGCGAACTGGCTTTTAAGGGAATGTGAGATGAGATTCTGATTGGTTTATTGCATATAAATCCCAAAACACACCTGTTACTCATTAAGAGAATATGGACAACCCTTTTAGACCATGCGCCGGGAGCACCGACCATTTTTCCCGTCGTTAAACTAGCAAAAGTGGATACAGACTCGCCCTAGACTGTCAGTCCAAATTCGATTTTTATGCAAATCTGATTGGAATCCGATCAGATTAATTTCTTCTATCTAAACAGTGTTATTGCAATTGAAGAGAGCGTGAGCATCATAATAAATGAGCAGCCTGTGTCATGGCCTTCCACACAATCGAAAGTTTCAAAAATGACGTTTCAGAAAAAAACTGCTCTCATGTTATGAGGCAGACTCAACGTTTGACATTTGCTCCTTTCATAGACACAATATAACTGTGAGATATAATAATGTCTAAATTAAGAATAAATGTGGAGGTGGCATTATGAATGTGGACAGCTGTTCAAGTATTGATTAACAAAAACATCGCTGTAGCTCAACTGGTAGTGCATTTTGCTGGACTTTTTTTTTATATGCGCCCTGCACTTTAGACCATGCGCTTAGATGTTTAAAACAGGGCCCGTAACCCTGAGCGTTACCCTGAGCGTAGAGCGTCAGCACGGCCTGGATGGCGATGTAGATGCCGTGGAACTGGTAGGTCTCGAACATGACCTCTGCGATCTTCTGCCGGTTCTTCACCGGGTTCAGGGGCGGCTCCGTCAGCAGGACCTTGCTGTCGGGGGGGCTGATGTTGAGCCGCTGCAGGCCGAACGTGTGGTCCCACAGGTGCAGCATGTCCTCCCAGCTGCGCACCATCCCGTTCTCCATGGGGTAGGAGATCTCCAGCATGGAGCGGCACTCGCTCGCCTCGTCGCCCACCATCAGGTCCTGAGAGGCAAAGGGGCGACTTTAGTGTTAAACAAGAACAAATTATATTAAAGTCCCCCTGAGGTCAATCAGTTTATCCCTTAAAACTCATCTTTGAATACCAAAATAAAATAAAAAACTGCGTTTTTTTCCTTGAAATTTTTTTCTTCTTCATGCCTTAAAATAGCATGAATGTAACATGACACCCTTGGCTCATTTAGTATACGCAGTTCTATGAATATGCAAATGAGCCCCGCCTCCACTCACTCACTCGCTCAGCTCAGAGATCCACTGGTTGACGATCACACGTTGATCTGATTGGTTACAAGGTAGTTTGTGACGTCAGAAACACCAGCGATTTCAAAGCGTGTTTTTGAGACTGTCTTTGGTTCACTGCAGTTTTAAGGAGAAAATACTCAGCAATGCTGTCGACTTATGAATTTACACATGGTTTGTCTTAAAGCGTATTAAAAACACCATATAGACGTATAAACAACATTAAAAGCTGGATTTTCACCACAGGGGGACTTTAAATGTGCATATAGTATCTGTTTCTGCAGCAAAAATAATGAATCTTACTCAGATCAAATTGTACAGATATCAACAATCTTAAAGAATTTAAAGTTTTATGTTATATATTTGGGAACTATAAATCTATATTAGAGTAGTACATAATGCAGTGTTTATATTTAATATAATTTATTTATTTTAATTATATTATACTGTTTTATATATATATATATATATATATATATATATATATATAAATGACAGTGTTTGTCAATGTTATTTTCTTATTATTTATATTTGTATTAATATTTTTAATTGACCTTTTATTTTATATTTTTAGTTGAAGTTTCAGTTATTTTATGTTTTTCACATTTTTATTTCATGTTTGTCTTTTTAGGTTTATATATATATATATATATATATATATATATATATATATATATATATATATATATATTGTGTGTTTGTGTGTTATTTCAGTTTTAGTCTTTTTTGTATTTAACAAATTTATTTCAGCTATTTAGTAACACAACATTTCATTTAATATTACGTTTTTCATGTGTGTATATACGTACTGTGTGTGTGTGTGTGTGTGTGTGTGTGTGTGTGTGTGTGTGTGTGTGTGTGTGTGCATATATACAGAACCTATATTCTTTTTTGTTTTGACTGGATAACTCACCTTGATCTCTATATTCCCAACTTTTATATCTGACCGAATGATGGGACGTCCCACCAGGGCTGGGAAGATGTGGTCGGGGAAATTGGAGCCAGCGAAACCACACTTGACAAACTGCAGACAGTGTGTGAGAAGATGACGAGTGAGTAGTAAGAAAAGATCAAACTCAGCTCTGCTTTACATTTCAGGTTTATAAGGACATAGATTTGATGACTGCACTGAATTATTTGAGATAAGCTTGTTTTGAAGAACTGCATCTTCCCCAACTCCCTCTCAACTTCCCTATTTCATTTCAGGTCAGGAACCTTCACACTAAAGCACACCAGAGTTTAAAGCACTTCCTCATTTGTGACCAATAACCATGTATCTTTTGCCCTGCCACCTTTTAAGGTGAAGTAAGTGTTGTTCCTGGCCAGACGTGTTCAGACAGATTGAAGCAATGAAGCAATGCAACAGGTCTTCGCACGAGCGCAAGTCAGGCATTCAGCGCCTGCAGACGCAAGACTGATTTCTTATATCTCCTTTAACTTTTAAAAAATGTTCAGATCGATTAAAACAGTTTTCGAATCAAAGCAACTTCCCTTTATCATTCATTTAACCACAAATAGTGTTCTTCCATGAATGTTCAATCAGCAATTTTATATACAGTTTTAGCCCTGTTATGAATGACGTTTCCAGAATACTTTGTGAATGTCTTACCCCAGTGCCATTGTCACACACGACCACTTTCCTCCCGTCACTGTCCATGCCGCAGTGTTTTCAGATGCTGTGCACACACACATACACACACACACACACACACACACTCGGGCTGTTCTGCTGAAGTGAGGTCAGAAACAAAGGGGCCGGTTTCCCTGAGGAGGAACAGAGGGACTCCGCCTCGTTCACTGAGAGGAGAGGAATCCCAAAACAAAAAAACAGAGCTACACTACTAAAATATATCATTTAATGGAATAATGCAAACATTTTTACAGTAAAAAACTGTTAATTATGTCACCTTATACCATACAGTTACATTTTAAAAGGCAATACATGTTATTTAAATAACTGTAAAATATGGTGAAATGTTATGCATAAAAATAATTGCTTACCCTACAATTGAGAATATGTACATCCTATTTAATAAAGCAATGCGTATAGTAAAATAAAAAGTGGAATTCCAAAGGCCGGTATCACTGCTACTGATGTATAAATGAAAATGATTTTTTTTTTTTTTTCAGTTTTAAACATTATAGCCATTCAACATTACAGTATTATTGAAAGCTATCAACTGTTTAACATTTATTAGGCTTCAAAAGACTTTGAATTTAAGTGAACTTAAAACGATCCTCACATAACCCCATAATAAATGTCATATTTACATGTTCCCCTTCTGTAACAGGCAGGAAATATACAGGAATTTAGTTATCAAACAGTCTGCACTGCGTAAGTTATGAATTAAACATAGATTAATTCTTATTGAAACTACAAAAGTTCTTTAGTCAAGAGCAGGGAGTCATTTTCTCTGTTCCCTTTGTTCGTTGATTAACATTAACATGCTGTCCCTTTAAGACCTGACGCACATCACGCGAGTCTGAAGCGCGTCTCATTCTCGCACAACTGTTTAAGTTCATTTAAGACATTAATTTGACTAATTTAAGACTGCTCTCACTCGACAAAATGGAAAAAACCTGTTTTATTGTTTGTTCAAGCACGAAAGAGAACTCGATACTAGTGCGCGTCTTTCTCTGTGTGTGTGTGTGTGTGTCACATAGACGGACATTCACAGGTCTCTTTTGTCTTATCGCGCTTGTATGGTTTAAAAGCATTTGCATGAATAAGAGCGTGATCATATAGCTAATGTAACGCTAGCTAAATGATGATGAAAAAACGGATGCTGCGTTACTATGGAATTCCAAAGCTGCCAATATTAAAAATAAATAAATACATAAATAAATATACAAATAAATGTAAAAAAGAATAAATAAATATATATATATAAATAAATATACATAGAAAAGCAAAAAAACGAAAATAAATAATTATTTATACATTTATTTCCTTATTTATGTATATATTTATTTTTTTCCATATATATTTATTCTTGTATTTATTTCTACATTTATTCATTTCTACATTTATTTATTTTTACATTTATTTCTACATTTATGTATTTCTACATTTATTTATTTCTTCATTTATTTCTTCCTGCGTAGGGTAATGAGGAGGGCGTGGTTTACCTCAGACATAGCAATCGAGCTCAAAGTAAGCGAAGGCGAAGGGTTGAGGCCACAGTGACACCCTGTGGCGAAATACAATAAGTATAGCTAAGCTCACTGACTTTGATACGGTCTGTGACTGCGAGGTATATGGTCAAAATCCAAAATCTTACTGTGTGACATGGAGGCTACTCTTTATTCCGGACATGGCCGTAGAACATCGTTTGGTCTGGATTTGTAAAATGTCCTGGGCTAACAAACATGAAACAGGGACTCTGAAACGGAAGCGCTTGATATTTTCCATTTTTCAGTCAGAACTCACGGAAAGGAAGCAGGTGCCCTGCTTCCTTTCCGTGAGTTCTGACTGAAAAATGGAAAATTTTTCATCAATGTGCCATATAGGCTACAGTGAAGTCGACGCAAGCATTGACCAATGCTTTTGAAACGAGACCATTGCATTTTAATGTAGCCTAATTTCCAAAAACAATACTGACAGCAACAGAAACATTTTTTTTATTCTATTTATGATTTCATCAATGGCTCATTTAGTTGATGCTAGTGAGTACCGTAAAGGGCACAAAGGAGGTTTTGAACACACAGCTCTTTGCTTAAAAAATAATTTCATTTATTTCAAAATTGCAAACAACAGACAAATGAAAACAAAACAATCCCGCTCTTGTAACTTCGGTGAGTATGGGTGTGAAAATGAAAAACGGCGGACGATCATACAGTCTGACGTCGTCCTCAAAGTGTAGGCACATAAAATGACTTCAGACCGAGACAAGTGATGCCATTCATTGAAATGAAAACGTACAGAAAGTATGCATAGGTTAATTCAGAGGTGATGTGTGTCATTCCTACGATACTAAAACACTTTCTCTTAGTGTTAGCAGTTTTGCTGGCGCAGAAATCATAGCATATTTCAAGTTCAGCAGCATTAATATTCCATGACATGCCAGTTAATCTATGTTCATTCAGACTACACTCTTAGAAAAAAAGGTTCAATTCCCAGAATGCAACAGTGTCGGCCCAGATCCGGCCCAGATATGGTATGCGTGGAATCCGCTTGTCCCAGATGTGGGCCGGATCTGGGCCGACACTATGTTGCTGTCTGGGGTTCTACATTGGACTCAATTTTAAAGAACACTAAATGCCAAAAAGGTTTTATATATAAGGAGAAATGTATTAAATGATTGCATAATACTTCTATGTTTAATGAGTTATTTAATTTTTTTTTCCAGTGATAAAGTACGTGTACAAGCTGTTTAATTCATAACATTGAATTAAAATTAAAAAAGGATGAAAAGAAAATGAATGATCCCATATTCAAAGGTTCTAAATATGTAACGCCTGACAGAACCCTTGTTTAAGGTTCCAAATAGAACCTTTTCTTCTAAGAGTGACATCGTTATATTCCTGTGTAAAACTGTTCAGTGTTTTATATCCTCATTTAACAACAAAAAAACCAAAACAACGCAATGTTAGCGCAAGTAACTCTACGCTCTATTCTAATGAAAACATAGAGCAGCAAGTTATTTCTACCTTCCGTTTCCGTTTCTCTTTCGCGGTTTGGACAGACGTGTGTAGTGCTACGAAAGGGAGGACCTAGACTAGACTTCATGTACAAAATTTGCATAATATTTCCTGCGTTTGATACGTCTCATATTTTGTGCCACCTGAGTATCTGAATGGTTACAAAAAAGCCAATGATCCCGAAGAGATTTATTTGGCACATGCCTTTTAAGAGGTGCAGTCTGTTCAATTTCAGGTCTTGAAATCGTAGTTCCTCTTCGGTCAGGGACAGACCAAGCATGAACGAGGGAGCGTTTTTTTTTTTTTGTTAAATCTGGAAGTCCATTCACAAGCTGATTTGCCAGTCTTTCTTTTAAGTGCATCTATACGCTTTGCTGGCGTTCCTCACGACTCAAACTCGCTGTCGCTGCTGACGGAGATGTCGGGCGTGGAGGCCCCGGTCCCCCTCGGCCCCGTGCCCGAGCTGCAGTCGCTGTTCTCCGGGCTCCCGGGACGCCGCGGGGACGAGCCCTGGAGGAGCGTGTGGTGATCCGACGAGGAACATTCGGGAGAGCTACCGGAGGGTAGGAGTGAGGAATCCTGCTGTAGTCTGGGGAGAAAAACAAGAGAAGAATGTTCACTCTAGTCAAGGCAAGTCACCTTTATTTATATAGCGCTTTTTACAATACAGATTGTGGTTTCAAAGCAGATTTACAGAGATAACAGGAAAATAATGCAACAAAGTTTGTTTCCAGAAGAAAATAGCGTTATAGTCCAGCTTAAGTAAGTTCAGTGATGGATCATTTCTGTTGTAAAAAAGTTATTAATTTTGTTCATTTATATCTATAGCCGCCCTGGAGAAAAGCGTAATGTCATCGTCCAGCTCAGCTCAGTTCTCATATAATGGTGTCAATGCAGGCAGAGCAATAATATTGATGAATGTCAAAGTAAATGCAACTCTATGCTTGAGTCAACATAAATATATTTGATTTTAGTTCATTAAAAAAAGTTATTTTCATATTATGTATATAATATTATAGTATTTATTAATATTTTAAATCAGTTTTTTTATATTTCATTTTAGTTTAAGTTTTAGGGATTTTGTTATGTGCTTTTGTCATTTTTTTTTTTTTTTTTTTAAATCTATATAGCTTTAATTTTTTATTTTATTTATTTAATAATTCAACTTAAACTTATTTATTTCATTTAGTTTCCTAGGCAAAAGAAACGTCTAAAGAATCGTTCTTCAATTCTCCCAGGAATCTGAACAGACAACTAAACAAAATAAATGTAATTTACCAGAGGTTCAGGCAAAATGTTGATTGCTGCAGTCTATTTAAAAAATATCTCTAATTTTAAATAGTGAATGAATGATTCAATGACTCACTCATAAAATAATACTGGATGAATCGCATTTTTGAGCAAATCTCTTGAATGAATACATTTTTAACAGTCACGTGTCGCCACCTACTGGTGTAACAATATAATCGATACAGTCTTTTTTTGAAGCGTCAAGTTACTTTCAAAAGGTCTATTTTGATCACTACCGTAGGCATCAGTGTTTATATCCGAAATACACACTTTTATCCCAGTTCTTCTGTGATAATTTGAATATTTATAACGCAGAAATAATGATACTGCGTGACTGAAAGAGTTTGTGAAGCTGTCTCAGCGGCAGCATGAACACAGATCTGACTGTTCGCTAGACACAGGCGAATCGGTGTCATTTAGGAATAAGATGGCGTGTGTTTTAATCGAGAGCTCCATGTTTTAGCGATTAATCGTGCAGCGATTCATTTCTCCAGTGTACCTGTGATACTCTGTGTTAGTTTGTGTACCTGTTTTTAGCAGATGCCGCCCTGTCCCGCTGTCGTCTGTTCTTGAACCAGTTGCCCACCTGTGTGGGAGTGAGACCGGTGGCCTGAGCCAGATGACGCTTTCTGGAGGGGTTTGGATAGGGATCCTGCAGGTACCATTCCCTTAGGAGACTGCGGGTTCGCTCCTGGAAAACACAGAATCAACACCACTGTTACTCAGTCCAAAAGATCATTTTTCTTGCTAACTTCACAGTTACACTAACATTTACAAATTTAGGGTCAGTACAATTTTTAATGTTTTTGCTCACCAAGGCTGCAATTATTTGATCAATGATACAGTAAATTGGGTAATAATATTATTATTATTATTATTTAAAATAACAGTTTTCTATGTGAATGTAAAGTGTAATTTATTCCTGTGATCAAAGCTGAATTTCCAGCATCATTACTCCAGTCTTCAGTGTCACATGACCCTTCAGAAATCATTCTGATATGCTGCTCACGAAACATTTCTGATTATTTTTATAATGTTGAAAACAGTTGTGCTGCTTTATGTTTGGGGAAACCGTGAAACATTTTCTTTTTTCAGGAATCTCTGATGATTGAAAAGCATTTATTTGAAACTTTAGTAACATTACAAATGTCTTTACTGTCACTTTCGATCAGTTTAATGCATCTTTACAAAATAAAAGGAATTTTCTTTAACCCAATTTTTTGAATCGTAGTGCATACTTCGAATCATAAAATCAAAATTTTTTCAGCTAATTTTTCCTATTAGTTTAAGGCTATTTAGTGGGTATCCAGAAATAATGTCTCACGTTTCAAACAAACACTGACCTATAATAACCTTTCTGGCCAACCTTGCGAGTTTCACTGGAGTCCTTTAAAAGGCTCAAGAACGATAATAGCATTATATCTTATTATAGCACATTTAAAGTCCCCCTGTGGTGAAAATCAAGCTTTTAATGTTGTTTATATGTCTATGTGGTGTTTTTAATACGCTTTAAGACAAACCATGTGTAAATTCATAAGTCGACAGCATTGCTGAGTATTTTCTCCTTAAAACTGCAGTGAACCAAAGACAGTCTCAAAAACACGCTTTGAAATCGCTGGTGTTTCTGACGTCACAAACTACCTTGTAACCAATCAGATCAACGTGTGATCGTCAACGAGTGGATCTCTGAGCTGAGTGAGTGAGTGAGTGGAGGCGGGGCTCATTTCCATATTCATAGAACCGCGTATACTAAATGAGGCAAGGGTGTCGAGTTACATTCACGCTATTTTAAGGCATGAGGAAAAAACGCTTAAATGTGTAATTTTGGTGATCAAAGATGAATTTTAAGGGATAAAATTATTGACTACAGGGGGACTTTTTAAATAATCAGTCTCCTGGGTGGGACGTATTTATAGATCGCATTTTTACTCGTCTGCTAATGTGGATCTCGTTTCACTGCAAAAATGTTTTGTCTGACCCCAAAAAAGTACTAAACTGGTTGTATTCAAGTCAGAAATCAAATCCACTGCTTATAGTGTTGATTCACTGCAATTAGCTTCACTAGATGCATTTGTGGTCACGCAATAGTAGATATTTCCATCATAATGTCCTTGGAAATCCGAGCTAAGAAGGACAGAAGTTGGCATTAGGCTTAAAGCACTGTTCCTGGATCAGGGCTTGTGAAGTCAATCCTGGTTTGTGTGTTAAAGAGCTAGCCATCAGATCTCATTTACCGTCTGCTGGAGTAATCTGTCGACTGGCCAGTGATTAAGGTTCATTTCCTTGCGGTAGTAACTACTGTAAAGCGACCCAGCACCCGAGCCGCCACGCTGCACGTATTAAAATCCACTTTCCATTGCAATTCACATTCGGCCAGTCTGCAAAAACAATGAGGGACTCGTTATGAGATCTTTGTTTAGCTGTTAGTTAATCTGTGCACTAGTGTCTGGAGCGGGGTGAAAAGGTAGAAAGTCATCTGTGCGGAAAGAGAGCTTAATTGCCACAGGTGGTCCTCGGCTCAAGAGGCTTAAAACAAGCTGCACACAGGCCGACAGTGACGTCTCAATGCGCCGTGCGCTCTATACAAGCATCCTGACGCGTGGAGACGCTCGGCATGAGATCATAGGTGCAGGAGCTTAATGATGTGTTTACATTGTTGCGTTGAGAATGCAGCGTAATTAAGTCTCTGTTTGTTTGCACTTTTAAAAGTGAAAATGCAGTTGTGACACAAAGATCTGTTTTCAGACCCTTCAAATGACGTTACTTCATGTAGTCAGGCTGATTCAGTAAAAATGAATTATATGGGAGCACTTTGTTTTTAGAGTCCTGTTCCCCATGTACAATATGTACTTGTTAATTGCAATAACTGGGTAATAACTAAGTACTAACCCGAAACCTACCCTCTTTACCCATGTAGTTAACCAGTACTTTCTCAGGTAAGTACACTGTAAGTACACATACTGTAGGCCTAAAATAAAGTGCAACCAATTATATTTTTGACTTGAATTAACCGGTTCATCTACAATGTTACAACGAGAACCAAACATTTAAAACATTTAGTGCATAAACAATCAGATACAAATCCTGATTTCCTTTCAGTATTGCACTCAGGCTTTTTTTTTGTTTTTGTGTTTTTTAGGCTTTGATTAATGCATTCTAATGAAGATTTTTGAATACATGCTACATTTTTAAACGGATAAATTAGTGTTTTATATATATGCATGTATTTGTGTGTGTGTGTAATATATATATATATGGATTTGGTCTACTGATATGCATTTTTCAGTGGTTGATAACGAGAGACGGGTGGCATATTTTACATAATATTTACACAAAATTCACTATATTACAAAAATTATTATATTCATAGAAAGTTATATTTGAAAACAGAAATTGTGCATTATCCATTAATTATAGGTTGTCCGAACTTACTAAATTACTATTATCTACATATAGAAGGCTATCGCTTGATTCTTTCAGTCAAATGTTGGACACACTTTACTGAATTTGTTTCTTATGATCTTAAAAATCTTTCAAATGTTTATGAGTCAATGCTTGAAATTAGATGTGTAGATATATTTTGTGCTTCTAAACTGACTTAACAATTGTTATAAATCTTGGATACTTTGAAGCACAGACTTAAGTGTGGTTACTTTTTAAAGGAGACACTTGGTAGCTTAAAAAATATGAAAGTGAAATAAATAAAAACTTTAAGTTTATGAAAATGTAAAATGTAAAAATATAATTATTTTTATTGTATATAAAATAGGATATTTTACAAAACACATTTTACTCTAAAACGGCAAGAAAACCAAAGCCATAAATCTAAACAAATTTGAGATTGATATCTCAAAAAAATGAGCTTTCAGTAAGATTTTGTTTAGGCGCAGTACCAAACTATTCCACTAAATGACAACCAGACTCCATTGGTGACCATAAAAGGAATCTTCCATTTCCAAATATGGTTTGAGCGATCTATATTTCCATAATTTTCATACTATTTATGAAGTAGACATCATATTCAGTGAAGTTTGGCAGTAATTGATTTCAATTCAACCTTTAACAAAGCAGTTAAGGGGTTAAAATCTATGGCCACTACATAACTCTCATCTTTCAGTGACATTTCAAGGTTTTTGTACAAATATAACTGTGCCAAGGCAGCATGAGTGGGTGTGTCACTTTTACTATCCTTCCTTCAGTCATCAATAACTTTACAATAGACCCTTTTCACATTTCTGGGATTCTCAGAACCGGAAGTCGTCATAGTTGGGTAAACTTCTATAGCGGTGAAAGGGAGACTACAACACAACAAAGAATAGATGAAAGATGAACTATATGTCACTCATCCAGCAGCATTCACTTTTTTTTTTTTTTCTTTTCTTTTTTTTTATTGGTTGCAAATGTAGGCTAATATAATACTAAGTTTAGAGTTATAAATGTACATACATTTAAAAAAATAATAAAACATAATAAGAATATATATATATATATATATATATATATATATATATATATATATATATATATATATATATAAGCTGATGCTGATGACCATTAATACACGTCAGTTAATAGTGAAATAGTTTATCATTATTATTATTATTTATAGTGCAAATGTAATCTAATACTAAGTTTAGTATTATAAATGTAGGCTACAAACATTTTTTTTAAAAGGACAATATAAAAAAAAACTTTGCAGGATTTACCGTTAAAAAAGTGCGTCGTCTTTACTGAATAAAAGTAATTTCTTTAACCCAAACTTTTGAACGATAGGCCTATAGCCTACGTTGGATCACAAATTCATCTTATTTTTTTTTTCAGCTAATTTAATATTTTTGTGTTCCCATTTGCTTAAAGATCAAAAGAAAAACTCCACTATAGTGTTTTTACAACTTTCAAAAAGAGTAGATGAAAGATGTCAACTTTACCTCAGCAGCGTTAACTTTTTTTTTTTTTTTTTTTTTCTTTTTTAATTGAACGCAAACTAATAGAAAAGTTTAGTGTTATAAAAGTACATACATTTACAATATAAAAAATAAAAATGAAAATATAAAAAAAACTTTGCAGGATTTACGATGCTGATGACCGTTAAAACACGTCATCATCGCGGTCTTTTGAAAAAGACTCTCACCTTAAAGCAGTGCGTCTTCTGCTCGCCGTCCCAGATGGTTCGAGGAAGGGGAAACTTCTTCCGGATTCGGTACTTCTCCACCGGGCCCAGCGGTCTCCCCCGCAGCCGCTCCGCCTCGCGGTAGTGCGCGTCCAGCCACAGGTCCTGCAGCTTCGCGTGGGACTCGCGCGTGAACCGGTGACTCTGCAGGATCTGATAGAGAGCCTCGAAATTCCCGCCGTGGAAAGCCACGAGCGCGCGCGCACGCATCACCGACTCGTGACGGTTGAGAAGTTCCCCGGTCGAGCCGGGCACGGCGGCGGGCAGAGACCAGAGGAACCGGCCCAAGCGCTCGATATCTCCAGTCTCCTCCAGATTCTCGCAGACCCGAGCCACCTGCTCAGCCGTGAACATCGGCAGAGGAAACATGACTAGGTTTGTCTGTCAGGGATTGTGATTTAAAAGTTTGCGCGCCTCCTTATCTCACCATTGCGCGCTGGATCCACTAACGCGTCTCTCTGATTCAGTTCGAGTAAAGCGATATAAACACTCCCACTGACTTGAGGAGACGCCTGTTGTGTAATGTAGCTCTTGGCCGACGGATTTCTCGGTAGGATCTGCGTGAACTCGCGGAACACCGGCGTTTTCGGTGCCGCTTCTAGTAAAGGAGGAGCAGCAGAAGTCAAGCCTATTTATAGAGAGATTCAATTAGCATCTTTGTGCTTGTTTTGAGGAGGATTATACGCCTCGGTCATTAGCCACTTAGCGGGGGGTTGCTGTTCGCGGAGGGACTGGTCAGGTTGTTAGACTAACTAACTAACTAACGGACTGTCAGGACAGCGACTTTAATTCATTCTGCTGGATAAATACTGGGAGATCGAGTCATGAAGCTGTCAGTGAAAACAGTCGTGGTTTAATGCATATATGAGAGAGTTTTATCTGCCAAGTGATGCGAGTTTGAAGTTATATATTCTAGGCCTACTAGTAAAAGGTAATGAAATGTCATCAAGACTGGGGTTAATAGTTTATGCAACATCTCACTCTTATGCTAGATGAAACTATCGTGTAGAATGCAGAAATACATTCATTTCATTTTGCAGATTCACATCTGACTAGATTCAAATTGCGACTTAAAAATGTCCGCTGATATATGATATGATGGCATTGATAAACAATGCAGAAAAAACTAAGAAGAAAACAGTTGCATTAATGATTTAATATCTATCTATCTATCTATCTATCTGTCTGTGTCCATTCATCCATCTATCATCTGTCTCTCTGCATATCATCTAACTATCCATCATTTTTGATCATATTGCTTACATGTGTCTAGGTCAAATAAGAATATTAACAATTTAAATAAAAAAAAAAAATCTATTAAATTAAATCAATCAATATTTCGTAGTAATATTTGATCTATCTATTGTTTGTAATACCCAAAAGCTGCCGGTTTTTGGGGATCACAAACAATATTTCGTAGTAATATTTGATCTATCTATTGTTTGTAATCCCTAAAAACCTGCAGCTTTTGGGTGGAAACAAGTTAGTAGAAACTTCATATGAAAATCAAAACAGTTATAAAAATATAATAGTGGCCTCCTATACCAAAACTTGAGTGTCTACACTTCACACTGATCATAGATTTTCTCACTTTCCTCTGACTAGTTGAGTCACTTTGACACAATTTTTATCTGCATTTATCCTTGTCTTTTCAGAATCTCTTTGACATCCGAGTCGTCGATCAGGCGCTGTCGTGATAAACGGGCTCATGTAGTCAGGCGGTAAATGGACCAAAGGTCTCCGGTGTTGTCGTACCGCCTTTAATTGGGATTTGATCTGAACGAGGAGCTTAGGCCATGGAAATCACTATCGCATGCCGGTCCGAGGAGACGTTTTGAGATGCATGTTGCCTAAATCACTTCAGAATCCCGACTGACTAATACCTCCTTAATTAATCTGGACACGTTTATACCGTATCCTCTGTGACCTTGGAGCAGGTCTGAGCGCCTGATGCCCCACTGTAGTACAATAATAGCCCCTCTCTCTATTCATCCCTGAGATCTTCTGGACATTAATCAGTCCTCCGGGAGACAATTTTACTATTAATCCGCTTTAAAATAAGCATCTGTCAACAAATTGGTTAAGCAAATGGGTAACTACCCTTATTTTGGAAATATGCCTGGCTGAGGCTGATTATAGACGTGTTGTTCTTAAAAATAAAGGTGTGGCAAGAATATATATATATATATATAAAAAGATATATATATATAATAGGCCTATATATATATACACACACACACACACAAACAAATATGCACATACTTTAAAAGTTTATATATGCAAAAAAAAAATGTTTAGATTTTAGTGGACATATTTTATTAAAAACACTTAGCCTGTTATCATCATAACTCTCCCCCAATTAAAATGATGTACATTTCCATAAATTATAATAGAATAAATGTCTTATGTCATTCTGACGTGAACTCTTCAAGGACCAATGAGAGTCTCCCGTTTTATTTTGTGCCATTGTCATATATTTTGTTTTGCAGTCAACATATTTTAACATTTTTGTGACACAAATTATGCTTTTATAACACTCTTTTGTTGTCTGATGAAATGTTTAAAATCTTAAAGAATTTATTTTTTTTTTTTTATTGGAAAAGGCACCGGTTTCGTTGGAATGAACCTTTTGCGTTCTTAAATTTCATAATCACCAGTACGTATGAAACACACTGCAAATATTTTTTTTGTTTTCTAAGCAGAACCTTGAAATATTCTGTGCTGAAAAAAACAAAACAAATCTTTATGGTATGGACGAGGTCACAGCTTTTTTTAAGAGTCAGCTTTTGTCAAATGGAGCCGTTGCTGCAGACTGCATATGGCTGACTTAAAATTAGTCTTCTTAAATGTGCTCTCAGGGCAAACGATGTTAAATCTTCATACAGACTGTTTAATAAAGGTTGCAGTCAGGTGAATGTCAAGATTTAGAGGGTTTTATCTGAGGGCAAAATGATCTGTCTAGATTTACATTGATCTGTCATTATGGGGGATGGGGGAGGGGGGGGGGGGTTCGGAGGGATTAGTGTATTCTGAAAGTTATGAGTGTTTGTTGTCATGGCCTTTGTTATGCCTTTCAGTGAGACGTCCATTAACATCTGTTACCTGTAGTAAATACAAGACTGTTCCCCTAATTAATAATACTTTAATGATAATACTCAAAAAGTCCTATTAGTATTACTAAGTAATACTATGTTTTATTGAATTGCATTTTTATCATTTTTATTTTATAAATATAAAATGAATATATTTTGACAATAAATTACTAAATTAAATAAATTCTTAATTTTGTTGCTATAAAAATATGAATATATATATTTATGTTAATAGTTATATATATATATGTTAAAATATATAATGGTGGGTTATTTTTCTTAACCCAAATGCTGGGTTCAGCCTGCTGGGTATTTTTTATTGGGTTATTTTTTATTATTTGTATCCATGTGCTGGGTAACTCTGAAAAATGCTTGGTTTTTTTTTTAACCCGAATGCTGGGTTCAGCCTGCTGGCTAATTGTATTGGGTTCATTTTTACTGTCTATACACATGGCAAACCCCCTTCACATACCTACCCAGCGCTGGGTCAGTTTAGCCCAATGTTGGGTCGTCTGTGCCAAACCGGTTAGAACTGGATACATTTGTCAACGGTCATTTTGTTTTATGTTCTGAGAGAAAACGTCCTGAGGAAAAACTAAATTGAATGTAAATAAAATGAAATTAAGGTTTGTATTGTATTCCTATCAAATTATTACTATACAAATAGGAAAATGTCTGCAGTCTCACATTTGACCTTTTTTGTTTACATGTATGTCGCAGCTATGGTCTGCTTGGAAAGCTAGCTGAACGGCGCCACCACGGAAGACCAACTCACGCAAAACAAATGCGCGACAAGGGCTGAAACATGAGCGACATCGCTGTCATGGGTAAAAGTTATAATCGGAGCGCTGCATGTTGATCTAATGTGCTAGCGCCACAGCTGTAGACACAGCTATTCGTTTGATGGGTTGAAACTTAATTGCCTGATAGACAAGATGGCACAAGGTAAAGCTGTTTTTGATGTAACTTTTCAAACATGAATATATATAAGATTGTCATTTAATGAATTGGAACAGCCTACTGATGCCAGTTTTCTTTCTACAGATTGCCATTGGCTGCTGCTGTCATGTCCTAAAACGTTTACTAAATGCTTTTTGACTATTTTATGATTGTAAAAGACTGACTTGCCTTGAACTTATCATATATATGTTCTTATCATATATATATATATAACAGATTTTAAATAGCATTTTCTTTATTTTGAAAAACCTTCAACAGGTTGACTGGCCCAGCACTGTCAAAAACAACCCAGCAAATGGGTTAATGTATAAAACCCAACAAAGCTGGGTTAAAAATAACCCAACATGTGTTCCTTCCAATATTTACCCTGCGCTGGGTTGCCAAATAACCCAGAAATGGTTGTTTTTAACACATACACACACACACAGATATACATGTGTATATATATATATATGTATATGTGTGTGAGTGTGTGTGTGTGTGTGTGTATATATATATATACACACACACTAAAAAATACTGTTAAAAACAACCATTTCTGGGTTGTTATATATAATTAAAAACATTAAAGTGATCTAATTAACAGCAAAAAAACAGAAGGGGAGAAATTAGCTCACCGAAGATCATTTTCTCTATTAATCTGACTCTCAGACACAGATCTCTCACACACATATAAATATATATATATACACACACACACACACAGCGTGCAAACAGGTCCAAGCTGTTTTAACACTTTGAGAACAGACTGACTCCAAATCTGCTTAACCCTTCCCAAGCTTCTACAAGAGGATAAATCATAAGATGAAGATCGGATGAGTGTGTGTGTGTGTGTGTGTGTGTGGCTCACTTATTGACTTATGGATCGATACTTCTGCCAGTGAATGTAGTTGGAACAGATCATAAAAAACACTTTCTTAATTGTCTTGTAATCCAACTTTTTTTTAATTTCTCCTTTGAATTGTACAACATGGCTGATTTGGAAATACAATTGTCCCTCTAAAACTCTAATTAATTTAAAGGTTCTTTGATCACTTTAATAGAGTCTCTGAAGTAGTTAAAGTGTAGTTAATTGTTTAATATGCAAAACCTTCAAAACAATATTAAAATACGACATTTAAATGCATTTGAAAATGATTAAAAGGTGCATTATCATAAATTAATACAGCTGTAGCTGTTATTTCTGTCTTTTTGTTTTTTACAACCAGACCAAACAGATTGCAGTTACAGACAGATTAAAAAAATTACAAAATCAATTAAATGCAAATTGTATGCACAATATGCTTATTAATTATATGCTCTTTGTTTCTATCTGTCCACAGCTACAGTTATGATCCGATAAGCCGAAGTCATATATGAAGTGTCTCTTCACATTATTTCCAGTCTTTGCCATGGAGCCCCACTTGGCATAATTAATTAGGCTTAAATTCGGCTCCTTCTGCTTAAATGAGCTGTTAACATGGCCAGCGGGCAGAAGCAGCGGGGGTGTGGGATGGAGTAAATCCACACAAACACAGTTAACAAGTAAATGGGTGGAGAACTAATTAGTGTTATCTCCTTATCATGGAGCATCCTCATTTACCCAAGACAAGAGTGACACACAATCACAAAAAATGTGCTTAAGGGGTGCTCTTACTGAAAGACACACACACACACACACACACACTAATACCCTATTGCAAACAGCTAATTACAAACTCGTTTGCAAATCAATGCGACACTGTTGCCGTATCTCCCCCCTCCCCTCTACAACACGCTGGTGCCATTCGCAAAATAAACGACTGCTCCACTTCCCCTAGTGTTGTTGTGGAGTGGAGGAGAAAAGATAAACTGTTTTCCAATCAGCGGAATAGGAAGAGTACACACACACACACACACATGTTGTGTTTTCATGTTTTATGGGGACTTTCCATAGACATAATGAATTTTATATTTTCGGATATTGCCACTTTTGTGGAGACATTTGGTCCCCATAATGTACGGTTTACCAGGCCACACACACACACGTTGTGTTTTATGTTTTATGGGGACTCTCCATAGACGTAATGGTTTTTGTGCTGTACAAACTATATTCTCTCACCTTACACTAACCTGAAACCCATCACACAAAACTTTCTGCATTTTTACATTTTCAAAAAACATAATTTTGCATGATTTATAAGCTGTATTCCTCATGGGGACCACACACACACACACACATAAAGAGAGAGACAAACACACTCACATACACACACACAGAGAGAGAGAGAGAGACATGCACAGAGAGAGAGAGAGACAAACACACACACAGAGTGAGAGAGAGAGACAAACACACACTCACACACAGACACAAAAAGAAACGCACAGAGAAATAGACACACAAACAAACATGTATATATAGATATATATATATTATACAGTATATATACACACACAGTACTGTATATACACATATATTATATATTTTTTACATTTATGTTAGATGTGATTAATCACGATTATTGATTTAACAGCACTAAATAATATAATAATTATATTATGTTTATGAATTTGTTTGGTAATAATATTTCAGCTGTTTTACTAAAAGTGAAATCTTTAATCTCTTCAGCTTATTTATGTTTGTGTGTTTACATGGTTAGATTTAATGTTGCATTAAGATGTAAATGTCAGTTGTGAGCGAAAGGTTTCGCATTTTCAGGATGTGTGAAGTTTATTTTCCTCTTTATCCGATTTGTCTCGTCACACATTCACCTGTTGACCTTTGACCTTATTCACACTATACTGTCATCGGGTTTATTTACAATTTATTTAAAATACCTAAAGTTGACCTGCTGTCGATTACTACTGAAAAAAATGTGTGCAATGCATGTACAAAGGACGTCTGTGAGGGAAAGCCATTTTACCACGATAAACGCCAAATTATGCTCCATTTCAAAAGTATATCCATAAAATTGTGTTCGAATCAGATACCTGTACAGTCAAATAACACACTCTTTTGTATGGATGAAAATATACTTCTTGTACACATAGATGTCCATTGTGAATGCGTTATTTTAAACATTAATTGTGTGTTTACAAACTGAAGAACACGTCATAATTATCCTCTTCAGTAATGGACCAGTCAGTGTCACAGACTCTTCTGATAGAACTGAAGTTGTGTTGAAGATCAAATAATCATTTTGAACCGTTACTCTGTCCGTAATGGCCGTTCTTGTTTCGTTCCAGCAGACTCACTCAGCTCGACTCTCAGACAGTAAATGGACGGATCACCGCTTGAGATCAGCTTACTAAAGGTAACCAGTGGGAGCTAATTTAAGCTTCTCCATTCGGAGAAACTAGCTGGAGGTGGATCAGTCTCCAGTTTGTTTGTTTGTGTGTTGGCTGTGTGGCGGTTAGCCTCTGACACACTGAGATTGCGCTGTGTAAGAGAAAGAGAGGGTTTCGGTGTTCGGTTTGACGTTAGCACACCGCCGAGACTGACAAACGCCCGATAATGTCACTAAGATGCTTCGCTGCTCTATCAATCTCTCCTGGATTTAAAGTTGCCAGAAGTTATCAAACCATCAGAATGGACTTCCATGATTGGCTGATGAAATAACAGTGTATTTCATAGCATTTTCAAGTTGATTTTAGTCACTCACTTCATAATGTTGGGTTTAAATGACCCAATATCACCATGTTTGTTTTTGCCTATGCACCAAATAAGCCAGAACGTTTTTCAGCTTCTCATGAACTGTTTGAAGCCATTAACATTGAGTTGAACAACACTGACTCTTCTTCCTCTAAAAAACTGTCTGCAAGTTTTGGAAATCTATTCCATGGTATGTTACTTTATGTACAGTGTTTTTGCAATGCTTGCTAATTTCCTGAGATTTGTGATTAAAATGGTTAAGACCATTAAAGTCCCCCTGTGGTGAAAATCCAGCTTTTAATATTGTTTATATGTCTATGTGGTGTTTTTAATACGCTTTAAGACAAATCATGAGTAAATTCATAAGTCGACAGCATTGCTGAGTATTTTCTCCTTAAAACTGCAGTGAACCAAAGACAGTCTCAAAAACACGGTTTGAAATCGCTGGTGTTTCTGACGTCACAAACTACCTTGTAACCAATCAGATCAACGTGTGATCGTCAACGAGTGGATCTCTGAGCTGAGTGAGTGAGTGGAGGCGGGGCTCATTTGCATATTCATAGAACTGCGTATACTAAATGAGGCAAGGGTGTCGAGTTACATTCAAGCTATTTTAAGGCATGAAGACATTTTTTTCAAGGAAAAAACATTTAAATGTGTCATTTTGGTGATCAAAGATGAGTTTTAAGCGATAAATTTGACTTACATACTCATACATATATATATACACATACACAGCTCATTACATTTTTACTTTGTTCATTTTTATTTTTCGGGAGTATAAATGTTTAGTTTCAGTACGATTTAAAAAAAATTATATTTATATTATTCATACATTACATTTTATTCAGGGACGCATTACAGTTGTTATGGAATCAGACTCAAGAGAAGGAGATTGAAGTTAACAAGGAGTTTATTTAGACAACTGAGTGGATGAACTGATAAGTGCAATGATGATTTGGAGCGCGGGATGCTGGCAGTGAAGAGAATGTTTCTTCTGACAGGAGTGATGACGGGTAGATGACGCAGTGGATGGCTGGATCTCAGAACACCGGGAGACACGGAGGAAGGACGAGACTGTGAAGGAACAACATGGAGGAGAACAGAGACAAGATGCTGGAGTGGAGACTGGAGAAGGATCACTGGAGATATCAGGTAGATTGTTGCTAAGGTAAGTAGTCCTCATCATACGAACAAGACCGGATAATGAACTGTGGTGAGTGAATGAAAGGTGTGTGTCTAAATAGTGTCATCGATGAGGGTGGTGATGAGGTGCAGGTATGTGTGATTAGAAATCTGGTGAGGGGTGCGCTGTGATTGGCTGGTGTGAGAGCCTGGCTGATCTGTAACAACAATGATCAGTGTTACAGAAAACCATAATTTCAAATAAATGCTTTTTTGAACTTTCTATGTATGAAATAATCCTGTAATTCTCTGTATTATTTCACAAAATAACTGTTTTTTACTGTCTTTTTGATCAAATAAATGCATTCTTGATGAACAGAAGAGACTTCTTTCAACATTAAAAAAATCTTACTGACCCTAAACTTTTTTTTCCTGTCCCCTTTGCAGAAAAGCATCCCCAAAGAATGATGTTTCCACCCCCATGCTTCATGGTTGGGATGGTGTTCTTGGGGTTGTACTCATCCTTCTTCTTCCTCCAAACACGGCGAGTGGAGTTTAGACCAAAAAGCTCCATTTTTGTCTCCTCAGACCACATGACCTTCTCCCATTCCTCCTCTGGATCATCCACATGGTCATTGGCAAACTTCAGACGGGCCTGGACATGCGCTGGCTTGAGCAGGGGGACTTTGCGTGCACTGCAGGATTTTAATCCATGACGGCGTAGTGTGTTACTAATGGTTTTCTTTGAGACTGTGTTCCCAGCTCTCTTCAGGTCATCGACCAGGTCCTGCCGTGTAGTTCTGGGCTGACCTCTCACCTTCCTCATGATCATTGATGCCCCACGAGGTGAGATCTTGCATGGTGCCCCAGACCGAGGGAGATTGACCGTCATCTTGAACTTCTTCCATTTTCCAATAATTGCGCCAACAGTTGTTGCCTTCTCACCAAGCTGCTTGCCTATTGTCCTGTAGCCCATCCCAGCCTTGTGCAGGTCTACAATTTTATCCCCGATGTCCTTACACAGCTCTCTGGTCTTGGCCATTGTGGAGAGGTTGGAGTCTGTTTGATTGAGTGTGTGGACAGGTGTCTTTTATACAGGTAACAAGTTCAAACAGGTGCAGTTAATACAGGTAATGAGTGGAGAACAAGAGGGCTTCTGAAAGAAAAACTAACAGGTCTGTGAGAGCCGGAATTCTTACTGGTTGGTAGGTGATCAAATACTTATGTCATGCAATAAAATGCAAATTCATTATTTCTCTGTATAAGTATAAGTTCATATAAGTCTCTGATGTCCCCAGAGTGAGTATGTGAAGTTTCAGCTCAAAATACCCAACAGATAATTTTTTACAGCATGTTTAAATTGTCATTTTTTGGGGCTCAGAAAAACGAGCTGTTTTAGTGTGTGCCCTTTAAATGCAAATAAGCTGCTGCTGCACGGCACAAGGGGGCGGAGCTTCATGAGCTCGCGCTCAGTCTCTCAGGACAATTTCATCTCACGGAATGATGATAATATCAGAAACTCTCAGTAACGGTTTTCATTTCGAGTCGGACAATAATGCCTACAGAGTAAGAGTGCTGTATAGAGATGAAACAGGTATAGTTTAGTAGTTTAATTACGGTTATTATAACGTATTTGTCATCTGCTTATATGTATCCATTATTTATTAATAGCCTACAAGTCTGCTGTCTGAATGATGATCAAACATATACTGATGAGTTTAATAAAGTTTATTGTACATCACACAAAAGATGAAGCATCAGTTTTACTTCAGAAAATCACCGTAAGAGCTGAGTAAACACAGTAAGTTATTAGAAGTGCGCAAGTACATAAACGAATTTCGGTAGAGTTGAGGGAGCATTTCTGTGGGCGGAGGTTAGTCAAAAAACGGTTCTAGTGACGTCATTAAAGAAGGAAGTAGAGGGGTGTAGTCCAAACGGGCCGTTCGATGTAGGCGACTTCTGTTAAATAAAATATCTCGCTTGGTATTGAACTTTGAGCTTTATAATTTTACAGATACTAGTGCAAAAAATGCCCGTGCAAAATCAGTTTTTGTGTGTGTTTTTAGTAATTGTTGGTTTGGTGTGTGCTCATTGTTACAATTACACAGCAAAAGTTCAGTGACATTTTTATTTGTGCATGGTAAAAAGCACACAGTGAACTCCGAGAAAACGCTATGCTTGAGCAAACAGTTTGTGAATAGGCAACTACAAATGATGCCCGTGAAAGAGACTGTGAACGCATTGAATAGGATATGTTTAGTTGGTGAATAGCATAGGCTACTATTACACAGTAGCGATAGCGTTAAGCGCACCAGAATGAAATATAATATTCAGAAGTAAACAGCATAGCTGACTTACAGATTCAGTTAACATCCACAAATGAATAAGCACCTCGATTCAGGGAGCAGTGCAAAGTGCCCGTGCAAAATCAGTTTTTGTGAGCTGATCGCCGTCAAAAAAGTTCAGGAGATATTTCTTGCGATGGCAATATGATCAAAAATAACTTTATATTGATTCAATGGATTAATTGCATTTTGAAAAAAAAAAAAGTCATGAATTTATTGCATTTTTGGGAAAAAATAATCCGTTTTTATAATAAATCTTAAAAAATTCAAATCCAGATTTTGATTTTCAATGTTGTTATAACCTAAAGATGCTATGTGAAAGTTTGAAACAGAAAATAGTGGTTTTCACACATTTAGTGGTTATCTCACATTCGAGAGATATGCGAATAACACACAGACAGACAGACGGACGTTTCTGTAATTTATAGATAGATGGATTTATCACGTTCGGGAACCAAACTATAATATTCAGAAGTAAACAGTGTAGCTGACTGAGTGTTTATGTCAGAATGTTTATTTTTAAACCACAACCTTCTTGGGGCTTCTTTGACCGATTCAACTCTCTAATGTCAGAATGTTTATTTTTAAACCACAACCTTCTAAAAATGATATATTTAACAATATATTTTGCATTTCTCATCCAAACAATGTCAAACTTGGCACTGCACTTACTCGTGCCCGTGGCAAGACACCTGTCGAGTTTGAAATCAATCGGACTAACGGTTCGAGAGATATGCGAGGAACAGACACACACACACACACACAGACAGACAGACAGACGTTTCTGTAATTTATAGATAGATTATTTATGCTCTAACAGCAACATTACACACTAACTAAAGTTTGAAACATGGGATCACGAAGAACGGGACCTTTAAAACCTTACATTCAGGCTATATTATCTCTTATTATGAATATGTCCTGTTGTCTGACAAGTTTATTGTTGTAATTGGCCTTTCTTGACCTCTAAAGTGATATCTGATTAAGGCATAGCAGCAGTTATGGCTTGCTGGGCTTATTCAAGCTTAAGGGAAAAAAATCATTTCAATCTTAGGTGATTTTGTGATATAACAGGTGTTACTGGAGTTGTTTAGGAATTCTAAAGAGCTTATCCTGAGGGCTTATTCTCACCTAATACTTTAATACTCATTAAGGCCTGCCTCTGTGACTTCCACCATACGCCCTGATCTGCTACACAAGCCCCACCCACACCGACCTGTCCATCTCAGCCCGCTGCCCAAAACACTGCCTAAACTGTGTGTGTGTGTGTGTGTGTGTGTGTGTGTGTGTGTGTGTGTGTGTGTGTAAAAAAAACTAAACAAAGTTACATTTCTCTCAGCGCTTTATTGAAATCCTTTATTCTTCTTTCAGGCATGCATCACTATGTTTTTGTTGTGTAAATTTGAATTACAGGTTAAAACTGTGTTTTATTCGATACAGAAAATATTCCTGCAGACGAGTAGAACTGACAGAAAGCCACATTACTCGTGCTGATCTGATCAGACCTCTATAACATTAGGAATTAAACTTAAGTGTGTAACTCATCCTGCAGTGTTTGTGCTCCATGAATGATTCCTCAAATCACGTGTCTTGCTGAGGTGTGCTGATACTGACGGGAATTATGATCTTCTTTACCTAGATGATGGTAAAACAGGTAAAACACAATTTACACAACACCCATGCAGCAAGTTTTGCACTGGCAATCAACACATTTTCTTACTTTTTTTCTTCTTTACAATTTTCTGCAGGTAATTCATAATGTACGGAATGTAACATTAAAACCTCTCATCAGCCCCTTTCACACACACAGTCAATACTGGTAAATTACCGGTAACAGATCATGACCTTTTCAAATATACCGGTAAATTGGTTCTGGCAATCTACCAGTAAGGGAAGTTGTAACATTACCAGTAAATTACCGTTATATGCACTGTGTGAGTGCGAAATGAAGATCACCGGTATTTTGCACGCTCTGACCTAAGAAGTGATTTGGGCCAATCAGAAGCCGGCTCTGGGCCATTCATAAAATGATGACGCGTTTACTCAGCACTATTTACAAATGTCTTCAAAAGGGAGTGATGCCGAAACTAAAGCGCTTCTCCTTGTCCGGGTGGATGAAGAGATTTGCCAACAACAGAGGTCAATTGTGATTAATTATATCATCACAGAGTTTACCGATATTTTGGAACAGATGTGTGAATGGTCTGTTACCGGTAAAAAGTCAGAACGCTGTTGCTTGTGTGAACAGTACATTTTTTTTATTTACCGGTGAAGTCGTTCTGGCAAATTTTACCGGGATTGCTATTGACTTGCACTGATAGAATGTTCAACATTCAAAATCTGATGTCATAATGACCCTCTGACAACAGATGATGTCATAATGACCCTCTGACACCTGATGATGTCATAATGACCCTCTGACACCCAGTGATGTCATGATGATGTCTCCTCTCCGTCTCTCATTCTTCTGCTTTTATTCTTAATACTAAAGACTGTTTTGCTGCTGATTCCTTCAGTTAGGTCTTATTTTGTTGTACTCCTTTCTGTATTCATATCATTTCCTCCAAGAGTGTTCATTAGAACTTTTTCAGCATTGAGGCATATTTTCCTTGTATGTTCCCATCATATGTCTCAATATCTTGGATAAAATATTAAACTCACAATTTTGACGGATGAAATCATATTACTTGTTTTCTTTTATCACAACCAAATGATCGCACAATGAATTTTACTTTGGTTTCGGGAGGATTTCTGTCATGAACATGAAACGGGCAATTTAATAAGAAATATCACAGTTGTTTTCCTAATCAGCTTCAAACACGTTTTCTTGGCAATGTTGTTTTAAATAGATAGACTTCATCATGTTTTTCACATAAGAAAGGGTCGGTTTCTTCTTCTAATGTGTCGTGTGTTCAGCATATGTCTGTGAGAGAGAGAGAAAGAGATGGTGTATCTTGTTATAAATGTAATCACATAATCCTATGTGCATTTAAAACTGCATTCTTCTTTCACTAAATTTAACATCAGTGATCTGAAGTGTTTCCGTTTAAGCGTTGTGTCATGTACTGAACGCACCTGGGCGTCCATCTGTGTTTGTGTAAAATCCAATGAAGCGAAGGCTATAATGCTGCTGGACCGCTCTCCTGTGTCACTCCTGCTGTTTCAGTGTCATCTTTCATTAGAGCTGTCCTACACATGATCAAGGTATTAGCAGGATCGGTTTAAAACACCGGCAGCCAAAGCATCCAATGACACATGTCTCACTGCCCTACTGAGATAGACAGGTTACCTTTTCTCAAAGCTGGGTGAGCTTTTAAGTCCTGGTTTGATTATGTGAGGCGGTTAGTGTGGCCTGTGTGTTGTGTAACATGGTACTGTATAAGGAAGGTTATAGGTTTTTATTAGATGACAGAAAGACAGACAGATAGACAGATAGATAGATAGATAGATAGATAGATAGATAGACAGACGGATGGATGGATAGATAGATAGACAGATGGATGGATAGAGAGATAGATAGATAGATAGGTAGATGGACAGACAGATAGATATATAGATAGACAGACAGATAGATAGACAGACAGATAGATAGATAGATAGATATATATACTGTAACAAATTATATGATCAATAAGTTATGACAACAAATGTTTTTACATTGCTTATAAGTTAATAAGTTAAGCAACTTTTTTGTTATACAAGATTCAGCTCATTTTTAAGTCAATTTAATGTAATTTAAGTTGAAATGACTTTAATATCCAAGTTGGTTGTACTTAAAAATTGAAAGTTTCAACTTCTTTTACACTGTAGATAGATAGATAGATAGACAGACGGATGGATAGATAGATAGATAGATAGATAGACAGACGGATGGATAGATAGATAGATAGATAGATAGATAGATAGATAGATAGATAGATAGATAGATAGATAGACAGACGGATGGATAGATAGATAGATAGATAGATAGATAGATAGATAGATAGATAGATAGATAGATAGATAGATAGATAGATAGATAGATAGACAGCGATTTCAAAGCGTGTTTTTGAGGCTGTCTTTGGTTCACTGCAGTTTTAAGGAGAAAATACTCAGCAATGGTGTCGACTTATGAATTTGCACATGATTCATTAACTGAAGGGGTTTGTTACAGCTGGTCCACAGGCTTTAATGTCCTAGAGTTGACACACACCTACTAGCAGCGACTGGCATCAGCCTGTCGCCCAAATCTGTGTTTACTGGAGTCAGTAACAAAATCTGCTCACACTCTCGCGAGTTGCGTGTGATGAGAAACAAATCGGTGAAGATGGAGGTGCCCGACCCAAAGCCCCTCACGAGGCCCAGCTGTCCGAGGAGCACGGGGAACGCCTGTCCTCTGCTAATCTCAGGCCTGCTCCTCCTGCTAGCGCTGCTGCTAATTGCTTGTGTCGTAAAGCTCTGTGACCCAAATAAGCCTTGCTCCTCAAAGCTTCTGGGATAAGCCCCACTTTACCTCACCAAACCTGCTTAATAAAACGTCTTATCCACACCAACCCCTCACCCATCATGCCTTCTGCTTCCTCTCACACATTTCTTCAGGCTAGAGGAGAGAGACAGAGCAAGAGAAGAAGAAAATAGCAGAGGATAATGGATGTTACGTTTCAGAGGCAACAGAAGAAGCGTTGAGCACGAGTTTTGGATTAAATGCTTCAGTCTTATATACTATGATTTCACTCATACCTCAGTTTGCATTTAATAAAACTGTTTAAAGACTTATAATGGAAGTGTATGTAGAACAACTGCAGTGTAAACATCCATTAAAAGTGCATTTCTGTCAATGCATTTCATGGTTTGTTTTAGAAACTAAAGGATGAGTCAAAATTATTTAGGTGGTATTCAACTATACAGATTAACCCGTGTGAAGTATGACGTATATGGAAATACAATGTTAATTTAAGTAGAAAGAGTCAAACTCTGACCTGACAATGTTTGATTACATTTGTTTTGTATTTTATGAATTTAGTGTATTTACTGTTTCAACATCTGCATTCACACTCGTATTTCATATACACTTATACATTTTACATTCATGCATTTTGCATTGTCATCAAGTTGGAATTACTGTAATTTCAAGCTCCCAACTAGTAACAAATGTCATTGTTATACTGTAAATGTGTAATTTAATTGTATGAATCTCTGACTTTGACATTGTCATGTTGGTTTTGGTTCACTTTTGTAGTTCATGTCTTTTATTTTGCAGTCCTGGTTCCTTCTTTCCTGGTTATGTCATGTGATTCCCATGTGATCATGTCGTCATGTGATCATGTCGTGCTTTCATGTGTTAAGTTCTCATTGGTTCATTGTTTGATTGTTCACAGGTGTTCCCTGTTGTCATTAGTCTTTGTATATTTAAGACCTCATGTTTGCCCTGTTACTTTGTTGTGTATTGAAGTTTGAATGCTTATCCGGGTTCTAGGATTATGGAGTCTAGGCAAGTTACTATTTTGTGTTTATTTTGTGTTTCATCTGGGAATCTATCTAATCTCATTGAAATTAATTAGTGCCAATGAGACCACAACTCATAGCCTGGAAATCCAGACCTAAATCTAAAAGATTAATGGTCTGGCGTCAACTAATGAAAATCGGCCAGCTCGAGGGGCGGCACCAAGCGTGCATTTGAAAATCTCACTGCACACAATTGGATAACACTACGACCAATCACAACAAGCCCCATACGCTTAGCTACCAGCGGGGCTAACTGGTAGATTAGACTCTTGCCGTATCCGGTCGGCAAAACAGCGAAAACGTCCTTCTTGCAAAGGAAGGATTCGAGCGGCGTCTTCTCCTCTTTTAGATAAAAAGCCAAGTCTAACTCGTTCATTGTAGCGGCCAAAGCCGTTTCAAACAACTGGTGTTCATCCATAGCCATCTTGCAATGTTTACTAATGACTTCGACGTCACAGCGCTGTCGTCATCTGTTTAGATCGCCTCTGGCCCGCCTATATCAGATAACCCGATGTGATTGGTGCAGCTCGGATACAAGGGCATATTTAATGAGCATCATTACTTGATGCCAGAGTAAACTCGCTGAGCAAATTCAACTTGTGCTCTCGCGAGAACTCTGGATTTCCAGGGTACACAACTCGTAGCCTGGTCAACGGATTCACATATTGATCAATAATATAAAATAAATCTATAATATAATATAAATAATATAAAACAAGTATGTGATCATAATTATAGTAGGCCTAAATGTAATTGAAAAAATATTTTAGGTGTTCTGTTTTTAAAATATATAAATTGTTATAGAGACGTGTAGTGTTAAATCATTTAAATAATGCCTCCTCCATAACCATTTCCCTTTTTATGCATCAGATGAGGTTGCGATTCTCTCGAAGCGCCAAATTATTATTATTTTTTTTTTTTTTTTTTTTTTTTTTTTTTTCAAACCAGCTGTTCCGACCTTCCGATACTGCATGACGTTCGCTTTAAACATCATCAATCACATGGTATTGTCATTTCGAGACAGGCATCGGTACAGTGTGTGTGATACAATAGTGCTTTGAAAACTGCGTCAGAGCCCGGTATCAACCGTCCCGTCACTAGTGCTTCATGCTTTGGATTATCACCATTGTAATAAACTGCACTTGGGTCCTCTACATTATTGTTTTCATCTGCTTCCATGTCCGCGTCATTACAGCCATCAGTTAAAACAAACAGAAAGATTGATAGAATAGCCTATGTATTTTTAATATTCCCTATAACTTTTCCCTATAAAAGTGTTAATAATGCAGAAATTGTTTAAAATTGATATGCAGTAAAACACAAAAATCTGCATCAACTGCAAAGTCAGAAGTTGGCATCCCAAGTGTTACCATGGCAGCAAATTATTTCTGCATCTGAACATTCCAAATAGAATTTCTGAATTGTCTCGTAATTCCAACATGACATGAGCGTTCCATTATGCTCTGCAAAGTAGTTCAAAAATAGTTTTTCCAAAGAAGTTATTGAAATGTAAACTACAACATCAGTAATTGTCATTTGAGAATGTAAAACTGTTATCAATATTGTACTACGGCACAAATTTGTCTCTATTTACGTTTGTGTCTTTACAAGAACCAAAATAATCCATATAAATCCTATATGAAGTGCCGAAGTTTAGTTCTGTGGTTGGTTAGGCACGTCAATATGGAAGCCCATTTCTGACACATAAGGAAAATTATGCATTTGTAAAACATAATTGACATAGTCTAAATTATGACGTACTTAATAATGAGATGAAATGTCAAAATTGAGTGTCATAATTTCAACTTTTTATATCATAATTATGATAATATGTGATAATTTCAATTATCTCATAAGTTTGGCTATTTATCCATAATTGTGACAGTCAATTATGACTTAAGTATGTCATAATTATGACAATTAATGATAATTAATACTTTTTTGTCATAATTATGAGTTAGTATGTCATGTTATGAATGTCGATGTAAAGAAATGGCCTTAGTTTGCCAAAATTTTGGCTATCTCATAATTTTGACTTTTTTCCCATAATTATGATAGTCAAAATTACGACTTGGTATGTCATAATTATGATTTAGTATGTCATAATTTAAACTATCTCATAATTTTGACTTTTTATCCATAATTATGTAGCCTACATAATTATTTAGTGTGTCATAATAATAACATAGTATGTCATAATTATTACTTTTTGTCAAAATGATGAGTTAGTATGTCATTATTATGAATATCACAATTTAGGCTATAATTATGACTTATGTCATAATTTCAACCCTCTTAATTTCGACATTTTAACAATAATTAGGCTATGACAGTCAGAATTACGACTGGGTGTGTCAGTTATGATTTAGTGGGCCTATGCCATAATTTTGACTTTTTATATTGTAATTATGACTATGTTATGACTTACACAGCCTGACTTACATAACTGACTTACATAAAATGTCATAATTTCTACTTTCTATGTCATAATTAAGTTTAGCAGTATAGAAGTCAAGTGAAATAAGATTGTTTGAGGCCTAAACCTTATGACAAACACACACACACACACACACACACACACGTCTCACTTTGGCTCAAGTCAAACATGTTCATCTGATTTTTTTTTTTTTTTTTTTACACTTGATCATTTAGGAAAATTACAGAAATCTCCTTTCAACAATCCTCTCAGACAATCAGAACATCAAAGAAAGTGTTGCAAGTCTGCATTTTTTTTTTCTGATATCATCCCACAGGTGATCTGAAGTGTGAGGAGGTTTAAGGATGCCGTTACACCGGAAGCACAGCTGGAGTGACGCTTGTTTCCCGCCTCACACTCGCGCCCCCTTCTGGTCCGCTGCTGCAATGACACGCTGTGAATGGAAAGGCGTTGATCAGTGTGGGCTTCTAGATTCACATACAAAAGGGTCAAAGTGTAGCAGCACAGACAGTGCTGAACCATCACATTTTATTACATTAAATTTTTTAATGCATTTATGTATTTATTTAGCCTTTTTTGTGGCCATGATCTTCAACACTGGCACCCAGATATTACATCAACATTACTACCAAAACTGTTAATAATTTTCTTAGGCCCTGTTTACATCTGGAATTAAGATTAATGTCTCTCCAGCTAACAGGGAACAAGGTTCTCTCAAAGTTATGAACAAATGTGTTCAAAGTCATCTTGTCTTTAAAAGTGTTCTCAAAACATTAGTACAAAAACATTCGTTCATGAATCATGGAACGATTCTAAAACATTTTAGTTGGACTTTCGTATATCATTTTTAAATGTTAGTAATTGATTCGGAATGTTCAGAGAACATTCAAAAGTAGCGTTTCCATAATGTTTGCAAAATGGAACATTCCTTTAATGTTCACATCACCATGAAAACCTTTTTTTATGTAAAAAAAAAAAAAAAAAAAAAAAGATATTTGAATATTTAACTTAATTTAACTTAGAAAGAATTAATCATACAAAACACATAGTCTGTAATGTTCTATGTCGCGAAATGTTCACCGTGGAGTTCGTCCATCTCGAAAACTATCATCTCCACACCGGGATCTATACCTTCTACATTCGTGATCATGGTCTACTGCCAGACGGACCCGGCGTCATGAAACATCTCAGCGCGGCACAAACACCTACTGTCTTCGGTCGCTACCTAAGTTGTCTACGTAGTATGGCAAGCCGTTTTAGCTTAAATTGTACCCAGCATTACTCATCGTAATTGCATTTTTACTAGTAAGAATTAAATTAGAGAGCTCTACAAATGAATTTTTAGTCATATGTCTCCATTGACTTCCATTCATTTTTAATTACGGATCTCTACAATTAAATTGATTACAATTAGAGAGCTCTACAGAATTCCCCTTTTCAGAACTTCTTCCCATGAACTGTGGCTTTTTCAGCTGCAGAAAGTCAAGGAAAGGTGGTGGAATTGCTATTATTTTTATGAACATTTTTAAGTGAAGGCTTTTATCAGTATGACAGCTTTGAGGCAATGTTATGCAAAGTTGAATCCTCATGTTCTCTGCTCATTGCAGTGATATATAGACCACCAAACTCTAAAAGTGACTTTTTAAGAGACTTCTCAGAATGTTTACCTGATATAGTCACAAGAAGTGAAAACCGTTTAATTGTTGGTGATTTCAATATACATCTGTGTTGTCCTTCAAAGCCTCTTGTAAAAGAGTTTGTATACAGCTTATCGACTCTTTTAACCTTAAGCAATCAGTATCTGGCCCTACACATAAGTTAGGGCATACACTTGATCTTGTGTTATCCTCAGGTTTCTCCATCAAAGACATTTATGTAAGTGGCACTGGTTTGTCTGATCACTGGCCTGTTGTGTTTGACAGTGAGTTCTCTATTATATACAGAGATGGCTCTGTATACCAGCCATCTACTTTTCTTGCTCGCCCCTTAAATTAATCTACCGCTACAAATTTTAAGGATTTAAAATTCTTCGGTGTAAAAAGTGAATAGTTGGATCAACTTAAAAAAATTACTTCAATTGGTAACACCTAAAGACATTACGTTTTCTCAACTTAAATTATCATGTTTTATCATGAAAAACGTGATAATTTAAGTTGAGAAAACTTAATTTCTTTAGGTGTTACCAATTGAAGTAATTTTTTTAAGTTGATCCAACTATTCACTTTTTACAGTGTAGGATTTAAAATTCTTCGGCTTCGGCAGCTGGTAGTACCAATTCGGCATCACAAGGCATGGATGTCAATGTGCCAAGAGTTGCCACAGGGGATCCCAATCCTTTACAGGACTGACGGCAGGCTCTTCAACCTTAACAGGCAAAGCAAAGTCAGGAATACCACCATCATGGAGCTACAATACGCCGATGATAACGCCATTGCAGCACACTCCCCTGAAGACCTCCAGGGCATACTAAATGCCTTTGCCAAGGCATACAGAGCCCTGGGTTTGGCCTTGAACATCAAGAAAACTCAGGTTCTGTATCAACCACCACCCAACCAGCCATCACTCCAGCCCATCATCAAAGTGGATAACACCACTCTGGAAAGCGTGGACCACTTCCCCTACCTTGGCAGCATTCTCTCTTCCAAAGCTGATATAGACTGTGAAGTTAACCATCGCCTGAGCTGTGCCAGCGGAGCCTATGCCAAACTCAGGACAAGAGTCTTTGATGACCGAGACCTGAGGGCTCAAACCAAGGTCCTGGTTTACAGAGCTGTGATTCTCCCAACTCTGCTGTATGGAGCGGAATCCTGGACCACCTACAGCAGACACCTGAGAGCACTGGAACGATTCCATCAAAGAGCCTTAAGAAAAATCTTCAGGATCAACTGGGAAGACAGACGCACAAACTCCTGTATTCTGGAGGAAACGAATATGCCCAGCATCACTACCACCATAATGCAGCACCAACTCCGATGGACAGGACATGTCATCCGCATGCCCAACAACCGTCTCCCTAAGCAGATCCTGTACTCCCAGCTAAAAGAAGGACAGCGAGCCCCTGGTGGGCCAAAGAAACGCTTTAAGGACAATATCAAGACCAGCCTGAAAAAGTTTAACATCACGTCCGGCGACTGGGAGAATCTCGCGTTTAACAGGGACTACTGGAGAAAAGCAGTGCAGGAAGGTGTAGCACACCACGAAACAGAACTCCGCCGTGCCGCAGATGCAAAGCGGCAACACCGCAAGGACAAACAGAGAAAGGCTCCACCACCACACATCACCTCAACCTTCCAATGCTCACATTGCAGTAGAATCTGTGGATCACAGATCGGCCTTTACAGCCACCTGAGGATCCACAAATAAGGCGATAAGGCGACGGAGAGGACAGTCATACTCGTTTCGAGTGACCGCCGAAGAAGGGTTATAAACTTATCAGTGCTTGTACTGAAGTATTAAATGCAGTTGCCCCTCTCAAAGTAAAAAACAAAACAAAAAACAAAATAAGCAGTCCTGGCTAAACGAAGACATTAGAGCTTTAAGGAAAAAATGTAGAAGGGCAGAAAGAATATGGAAATGGGACAAACTGCAAATTTCTTATCAACTTTTGCAAGCTAGTCTGTCTCAATATCAGGAAGCCGTTTCTTTATCAAGGGCTAACTATTTTTCCAGTTTGAGTGCAAAAAAACTCCCATTGTCCAAAGACTCTCTTTTCCACTTAAAAACTCTGTGTTGAATCCCCAAATTGCATCCGGTTTAGTTCCAAGTGCTGATCTGTGTGAGAAGTTTTGCAGCATCTTCATAGAGAAGATAATTGGCATTGGGTCCCTGATTTTATTATCCTCATCCAAAAGTTGTTATAATTTACAGATTAGTTCTTCAAGTCTGTCTGCTTTTCAGACTATATCTCACTCTGATTGTTCTCTTGATACTATTCCCGCTGTCCATTTTAAGGAGGTATTGGATGTTGTTTTACCTATAGTGTACTTACCATTATAAATGCCTCTCTGCATAGCAGCACTGTTCCATCCTGTTTAAAACATGCTGTGGTTCACCCCTTGCTAAAAAAAAACCTAGATTCTTCTGAACTTCATAACTACAGAGACCCATTTCAAAGTTGCCCTTTTTGCTGAAAGTTCTGGAAAACGTGGTTTTGAACCAACTTACACCGTATTTAATTTTAAATAACATCTTAGATCCTTTTCAGTCTACTTTTAAAGCCAAGCACAGTACTGAGTCTGCCCTATTAAGAGTGACAAATTATGTTTTGTTATCAGTTGACTCTGGAAACTGTGCAGTCCTTGTTCTGTTGGATTTAAGTGCAGCTTTTGACACTGTGGACCACTGTATTTTGTTAAAAAGATTAAATGCTTTAGAGTGGTCTGAGTCTTATCTTTCAAATAGGAGTATATCTGTAGAAATTGGAGAATTTTCATCTTCCCCAGTGCCAATCACTTGTGGAGTGCCACAGGGTTCGATCCTGGGTCCAGTTTTATTTTCGCTTTACATGCTTCCACTGTGCTCGATCTTTGAGCATCATAAGATCTCCTATCACATCTATGCAGATGATAGTGATCCCCAACTCTATTTACCATTAGACTCTGGTAGTGATTCTGTTCCTTCCCTGCTAGCATGTTTAAAGGATATTAGAGAATGGATGGATGAAATTTGTCTTTAACTGAATGAAAACAAGACGGAGTTTATCCTGTTTGGCTCAAAAACTGCAGATTGACAAATACAGTGCTTTCTTAGGGAATTTTCAGTCAAACAATCACTCTTATGTTAAAAATCTGGGGGTCATTTTTGACTCCGATCTGAAGTTTGACAAACAAATAAATTCAGTGGTCAGGGCGAGCTTTTTCCAGCTAAAGCGACTTTTAGGGATTTGGAGACTGTTATTCACGCTTTTATTTCCTCAAGACTTGATTACTGTAATGCCTTGTATGCTGAAATTAGTCAGTCATCACTCTCACGATTACAGATTGTCCAAAATGCTGCAGCCCGTTTCCTGACTGGGACAAAAAAGAGGGAACATATTTCAGGCCTTATATTTCAACTTATCCAAGCCTCTCTCCATTGGCTCCCTGTGAAACAAAGAATTGATTTTACGGTTTTCAATTTAATAAATAAATAAAAAAGTTTTTGCTTTACTTGTGAAGCACTTTGGTCAACATTCGTGTTGTTAAAAGGTGCAATCAATATAAATAAACTTTGACCTTGACCTTGATAGTCATGATAATCTTAAAGTGAATCACCACCAACACAAATGTTGTAGATTTATGTAACAAGATACAAAAAAACGAACAAGTCAGTATCAATAATAATAACAGAAGAACTCATTTGTCATTCAACAATAACAAAAACAATGTTCAAAGAATTACATGTTCACTCCGTGTCAGAATGTTATAAAACAGTAATTTTCTCTTCAGCATCACAATAAGGTTTCCAGTGTTCAAACGTCACAACATTCATGCTGTCAATACGACACGGCACTATCAGGGAAAAAAGAGATAAATAACCAAAGTGAGCTACTATGACAAGAAAATAACCGGCTAAATAATAATACTATTGGAAACTGATGTAAAAAGACACTCGATATTATTTGGAAAAAAAAAATACATTTGATATCAGGCAAGAAAAAAAGTATTTAAAAAAAAGAAATCTTTTTAAATTTAGCTTCCAAAAAGGACAGAACAAACAATCCCCGTTCAGTGTTAAACATTTCATATCTCTTACAGTTCATGTAAATATCTGACACACACACACAGTATTGCCTGTTCATCTTTCAGTCACTAAAACCTGTAAAATCCTGCATTAATCTAATGTTGCTTAGTTGTCATCTACCCCTAATCCACAAGTCAGATATAATTAAAACACTAATATGATTTTCAGATGCTGTGGAGCCGTTATTAGCATAAAGGGTGCCTATCGACCTTAATATGTTAATAGCTTTACAACTAATCCGTCTCGTCAGAAACTCGAACACATGTACCCGTACAGTCACAACATCTCGCCTCTTAAACTCTATTATTAGTGTTGACCAACGTTCAGTAACTTCTTATTTACTTAGATAAAACATTTCTCAGGTTAAATAATACATTAAAACTACAGAGAGCAAGACAATGAAATCAATAAATAGCTTTAAAGGTATTAAATTAATTTGTATCTTGCTCTCACAATACACACACATTTAAAAACATTTTAATCATTATAAACAAAAAGGATCATTTTTATTTAGTGTCTCTCTTTAAAAGCGAGACCGATCAGCTTATAAATAAAACGATGCGCATTCTCTTATACAGTACAGTTTGTTGTTGTTGTTGTTTTGAAATAGGTGTAAATTCAGACAGGTTCTTAGTTTGAGTTTTTTCCTCTGTGCATCTCAAGCGTCTGGAAGATGTTGAGGATTTCCTCAGCAGTGGCGAGGAGAGTTGGGATACTTGTCCTTCAGGCTCTCCTTGAAGCTGCGGAAGAGGACCCGGTTCTTCCGGTTCTCCTCGTCCTTCCTGCTGTGAAACTCTCCCTGGACCTTGAAGCCCTTGTGCACCACAAACGCATTGCTCAGAACGGAGAACCGGTAACCGGCGACGTGAAGCTCGCAGGCCTGAGGAGAAGAGGGTGAGGCAATCAGTGAGTAACTGAGCCATGAATGAACGAAGAAAATAAATTCATATTTTACACCATAAGAAGGTTTTCAGTTAAAACCAGACCATTCTCAGTAGTAACTGAGTTATGGTCTAGCAAAGCTTCTTTAATAACTCATTTCCAAAGAGGCGTCACCAACGGACGTCGCTCAAATGCCTCTGGGCGCAGTTGGATAGACCTAAAACCAATCAGAGCGATCGTCATCGTGTAAAGCCATATGCTGCGTCCCAATTCGCCTAAGTTCCACTACGCCATAAAAGTATGTACTCTTTTTGTGAAGAAAAGGTATTTACTTTTGAATGTGTAGCAAAAAAGTAGGCAAGCTTTGGGACATACTACTTCGTCATCTTTATCGAACGGATCTGTCGCGTGCATCCTGTCACGTAAACTGCCGTCAATCATCTTTCACAGTTAAAATCCTCTATTAAATCTAATTTAATTTCCTACCGTTTCGGAGAGAAATGTAGTAGCACGTTCATCTGCCAGTGGGTCTTTCATGGAGACTGTCCTCATGTGTTTGCAATTTGAATATAATAATGCATTTAAAAGTTGATGCGCTTCACCAACGGACGTCGCTCAAATGCCTCTGGGCGCAATTGGATAGACCTAAAACCAATCAGAACGATCGTCATTGTGTAAAGCCCGCCACAATGTTTCTGATTGGTGCCGCGATTTCGACGGCTTGGAAATGGGCTTGAATGAGCTCTGTTTCAGACTACTCATATATATATATTGTTAATCATGAATTTCAAGTGTCCCAAAAAAGGGACAAGAAATAATTACATTACTTATGCAATGTAATTATTTCAGTTTTTATTTTTTTATAAATTTGCAATTTGCTTTATAATATTTTTTTTTGCTTTGCCATTATGGAGTGTATTGTGAAGTTTAGATTAATGTGGGGGAAAAAAAGTTGAACATAAGGCAGCAACATAACAAAATGTGAAAAAAAATTAAGGGGTTTGAATACATTTGCAAGCCACTGTAAACAGACACACACACACACACACACACACACACACACACACATATATATATATATATATATGCTATGTAGATATTTTCATGTTTATTTAAAAAAGAAAAGAAAAAAAGATTGCATTATTTTGCACGATTCTGCATTTAGCTAACTGATTATTTGTATAAACCCACTGACCTGACTGATCCGGTTGAAGCCGTACTGCCTGAAGCTCTCGTCGTAGAGAGGAACCGATCGAGCGCCGATGTAGAACGGCTCCCAGGGGTCGGCCCAGTTTAAGGTGTATGCCACCTCCAGCGGCCCCGAGCTTCTGCTGGCCCGGTTGATCCACTGGGAGTAGTTAGTGGGAGCCTGACAGCGAGGGCACAGTTCATCGTAGAACGGCCTCACCTCTCCGACCTGATAGAGTTGCACCAGCTCTGGCTTCGAGCCGGGCATTTTACGTGTGTGTCTGATCTCGAACGCTGGAAGAACCAGGACCTCGTCCGCGGCGGGTTCACGTCTCATTAGCATGGTCACGAACTGGTGGTGCAAGTTAGCACTGGGAATCATGTCGACGTCGATGACCAGGATGTAGGCCGAGTCTGTGCCGCTGCGGGCCACGTTTCGAAGAAGGTTGTTCGGGTACGAGACGTTGTTTCCAATGGCGTAGTTTTTATACTTGTCTCGGTGGGATTCGAGATTCGCGAAGACACCGGAACAGCCCTTCTCCTCGAGACCGGCGAAGTGCTCTCGATCCTGCTCTGGAAAACTGGCCATTTCTCCTGAAAGGCAGACCAGGTGGAAGTCAACCAACGCTTGAACTTGAGGGCAAAACAAGCTGAGGGCGTAGACGAAGGCCGTCGCGAACTTGACATCTTGTCCGTGTGCGAATATAGCGATGGACAGAGGATTCTGCCAGCGCTCAAGCAAAGAGTTCAAATGGTGAAGGTTGTTGATCGTCGTGTGCGTGGCCAACGCCAGATGGTGCGATCTGGGATCTGCTCCTGGCTTCTGATTGGTGGAGAAGTCACTTTTGATTAGGTTCTTATACACACGATACTGTCCACTGCCATCGAAGATGCCGCCTGTGGATAAAGAGTATCTGAGATGTTCCCGTCTGGGGTTCTTCTCATCTTGGTTTGCAGTTTTTTTGGATCCGAACAGCTCTGAGTACTTGTAGCGCTGCTGTTTGCCATGCAGTTTTGAAAGGAAAGACAGATATAAAAGCTGCAACAGTGCAACAATGAGAAGCGCACTGAGCACCACCTTAAACACTGAGCATTTTTTAGAGAAATGCATTACAATTACTGGTACCTTTTAATGAATATTAATGAAAAAATGGTGTCTATGGCTACAGTACACACAGATCAGCTAGGGTTAGCCAGGGCAACACTAGCTCTAGCTATGCAGCCCTCATGCATGCAGCAGACATTGCATTGACTTGCATTGCATTGCAGCAAGATGTAGTGCAGGTCAGATTGAGCGGGAATTGACTTGCATGTTTGGATGCAAGCGAAAAGACGCCCGTTAGACGCCTGTGAACAAGCAGAAGAGAAAAGCGTTCGGGAAGAGCACGCACTGCGCATGCGTGTTTACCGTTCCGCTTACCGTAAACACCCTAGAACGGGCTCGGCTCTCTAAATGTGTTCTGGAATACGTCTGTGCGATAGTTTCGATGTTATAAACACTCCCTGTTATTAGCAATCAGACGAAATGTCAGTAAATACTCACTGGGCGTCAAAAACGTATTCATTATTTTCTAAAAGCGACAATTAAAAAGTTTAAGTTAAGAATCGTGGACGCAAGCGACGAGGTGGCCGAGTGGTTAAGGCGATGGACTGCTAATCCATTGTGCTCTGCACGCGTGGGTTCGAATCCCATCCTCGTCGGAAACTTTATTTTTTTATTTTGGTAAATAAGAGACTCCGGAAATCCTGCAATCTTATAGTACAATATGCTAAATATACAGATTTTTGTACATGGTAGTACCAGTGGCAGCTAATGAAAATGTTCTAGATAATGCTGTGCTACATCCAACATCATGACCCCAGAACAATTGAATTCTACACAGGTAAAAAAAAAAAAAAAAGAAAAAAAAAAAATTACCAGAAGAAGAAGAAGAAGAAAAAAAGATTTAACGTTAGAAAGGCTTGAAACATACTTTAGATAGATAATTGTTTTACCAAGTTCAGGATTAAGTTTGAGGATGATCCTCACAAAACTTTTTCTGCAAGCTTTCTTCAAGGTAAATTGAAACATACTTTTTAACTATAATAATTCACAATATATGACATAAATTTTATGTATACAGTGCAACAGCAAAAACTGTGAGGAAAAATAAATGTTATATTTGTTTAGAGTGTGTGTGTGTGTGTGTGTGTATATGAAGAGTTCAGATGCTCTGTAAGTGCCATCTGAAATTTTCTTCTAGAATGATCTTTTTTTTTTATAAAGCTTGTATATTTAAGTTAAGTAATTTCACTTAAATGACAATTAATAGGTAATTTGCATTGCCATTTAAGTGAAATTATTGAACTTAAATATACAAGCTTGATAAAAATGACTATTCTAGAAGAAAATTTCAGATGGCACATACAGGCTTTTGCATCTGAACTCTTCTTATATATATATATACCGGTCAAAAGTTAGGAAACATTACTATTTTTAATGTTTTTGAATGAAGTCTCTTGCTCATTGAGGCTGCATTTATTTGTGATAACAGTACTATTGTGAGATATTAGCTGCAATACTAAGCAGGGCCACATGGAGATGCCATCAGACCATTATACCAGCCTTGACCAGACTGCAAACTGACACTATACCGATCCGTTCAGAATTATTAAACACACCAAAACACAAATGGAAAATAACATCATTCTGAATGTGTCGAAACTGAAGGGTCGATCAGTTGCTCTGTCCGAGTCAGTGTTTGAGTCTGTGCTTGAGTGTTTGATAAAGACTTTCACCTTCTCAAACTCCTATAAAAACACGCTTGCCTAATGTACGACTCCTGTACTCTCTCCTTACCTTGATTACAATCGTCTTCCATCAAAACTTTACAAGTGAAACACTGGTTTGCTTTTCCTAAAGACGAGTCCAGACCCGAGAAGTGGCTCGTTGGGGACAATTAAATAATCGCCCGATTCGATTAGATTTGAGGACGCTGATTGGCTCAATTTTATGTCATGTCATCAACATGTTCACAGCAATTGGCTGAACTGCTACATAAACCCGCCTCCTGTGGGCGATTTCGCTTTAATATACATCGTTTCATGCACTTAACTATGGTATATAAATATTTTAATATTTGTGTATTTTAAAATACTACATTAAACCGTTACTTCATTATATATTTATTTTAAAAACCCAATGGCCGTTTTATCCAGTCAATTCGTGAGGCCAGTTTTATCGACAGTTGGTTAAAATATAACAAACTCAACCCCATTTTAAATGTGTGCATATCATAATACACATTTTTTACATTTAAAATGTCTAATATGTGGTCACATTAGCAAAATTTCACAGCCCAAAAAGTATCTAGTGTCAGTGTAGTGTATTTGACCTAAAAAAAATATATTTATTTACAGTATGGGGCTGCACAGTTTAGTCAAAATATATAAACATCTCATAAAAAACAAACACAAATATTTTATTTATTTTCTTAGCGTTTAAGTGAACAAACTTTATTCGCAGTTTTTTTTATAAACCCAGTCAATTTGAATAGTTTTATACTATTATTTTTAACGCTATAAAAAGACATTACTATTGCAATAATACAATCGTACTTGAAAATATATTAATTATAATCAATTTATTTCTCACAAGTTAATAACTGATGGTGAACAGCACCCTTTTTATGTGTTTTGCACCAACAAGTGTGTGAATTTAGTGAACACACAACACTGAAAAGATCTTGCTCAACTGTGTATTTTTAATTCAATAATCAAAACAACCACAAAAACAAAACAAACATAAGGCTTCGTCCACAGACGTACAGTTGTGACATGATTAACGATGGAGTAGATCTGCGGTCGACAGTCAGAGATCCACGGTACGAGACAGTCGCTGGTCGTCACACTCATTTCACTAGTTATTACTCCTTTCCTCGAGCAGTGAAAGTCTAACCGTTGAGTATGGTGGATTTATGCAGTCCATTTAGTCATGACACATCAATGGATGTTTAGTCTAGTTTTGTTGAATATTTATATGCCATAAATGGAACTTTAAAGCAAATGACGGGAAACGTTTTTGAACTCAGTGAAAAAGAAATGACTTGTTGAATGAAATGAACGTTCAGAGTGTTTTATGTTCTAATCTAATGAATGTACAAAATGTGACTTTCACTCTCTTTCGTGTGTTACGACTGGCACTTGTAAGACTAAACGTAAACATGCCAACTCAGTCTCTCCGCAAATATTAAAGCGCCAACGTTTTCTAAGCGGCATTTAAAGCAGCGCTGCACTACGAGACGAGCACTCCAGCGCCACCTTTAGGCCCTCCTTCGCTGTCTTTGGCTTGACTGGCGTCCGCTTTGCCTTGTTTCTCGTCTTCTCCCACTAATCGGATATTGTAGCGCTCGCGGTATTCCGTCAGCTCCCGTCCTTTAGACTGCATCTGTGTGTTCAGCGTCTCCACAATCTTCGAGATCTGATCGGATAGAGAGAAACTGTGAGGATGCATCGCTTAAGTCAAGCAAACATTAGTGGCTACGTCTACATTGATCCGGATACATTTGAAAACGCTCTCCATCCACACTTAGCCTGGTCCTACCAGACTCTCGTACATTTCATTTGTACAGAGAGTCTGGACACTCCCGATTGACAAGAGTTAAAGGGATAGTTCACTTTGAAATTAAATTTTGGTATGTTTTAGCTTACCTCAAGGGCATCCAAGATGTAGGTGTCTTTGTTTCCGCAGTAGTTTCAATTTTTTATATTTTTAGGTCAAACCGTTCTTGTCTGTCAGTCCTATAATGCAGGTCTATGGTCACTGTCTCAAAGAGCATGCACAGAGTCCAAATTAAACAATTCCCCATCGTCCAAATTAAACAGTTCCCCATCGTAAGTACACATTGATGGCCTAAGACACGAAACGAGCGGTTTGTGTGAGAAAACGAACAGTATTTATATCGTTTTTACCTCTTGAACACAGCCACGTCCAAGTGATCTGAGGGCGCGGGCGCATCCTGGTGTGTGACGTGTACGCAGACTGGTGCATAGATATATATACACTAGATGTCGCCTTGGCTACGGCAGTTCATTGGAACGAATGTCTTTAATGCAACATCTAGTGTATATACAGGTGCTGGTCATATAATTAGAATATCATCAAAAAGTTGATTTATTTCAAGAATTCAACTTAACAGGTGAAACTAATATATTATATAGACTCATTACATGCAAAGTGAGATATTTCAAGCCTTTATTTGTTATAATTTTGATGATTATGGCTTACAGCTTATGAAACCCACGAAATCAAAATCCCCAAAAATTAGAATATTACATGAAATCACACAGTAATTACACAGTGATACCATGGTCATTGAACCAGGTTTTGGTTCTTTTGTCAGTGTGGGCCGGTGCAAATCCTGCTGGAAATTGAAGGAAGCATGAAGTGCTCTGAAAATGTCCTGGTAGACGGCTGCGTTGACTCTGGATTTAATAAAGCACAGTGGACCAAAGTCCTCTTTTCTGATGAGAGCAAATTTTGCATCTCATTTGGAAACCAAGGTCCCAGAGTCTGGAGGAAGAATGGAGAGGCACACAATCCAAGATGCTTGAAGTCCAGTGTGAAGTTTCCACAGTCTGTGTTGGTTTGGGGAGCCATGTCATCGGCTGGTGTTGGTCCACTGTGCTGTCCACTCAACGCAGCCGTCTACCAGGACATTTCCAGAGCACTTCATGCTTCCTTCAGCAGACAAGCTTTATGGAGATGCTGACTTCATTTTCCAGCAGGATTTGCACCGGCCCACACTGCCAAAAGAACCAAAACCTGGTTCAATGACCATGGTATCACTGTGTAATTACTGTGTGATTTCATGTAATATTCTAATTTTCTGGGATTTTGATTTCATGGGTTTCATAAGCTGTAAGCCATAATCATCAAAATTATAACAAATAAAGGCTTGAAATATCTCACTTTGCATGTAATGAGTCTATATAATATATTAGTTTCACCTGTTAAGTTGAATTCTTGAAATAAATCAACTTTTTGAGGATATTCTAATTTTATGACCAGCACCTGTATATCTATGCACCAGTATGCGTACACGTCACACACCAGGAAGCGCCCGCAGACAAGAACGGTTTGACCTAAAAATATCAAAATTGAAACTACTGCGGAAACAAAGACACCTACATCTTGGATGCCCTTGAGGTAAGCTAAAACATACCAAAATTTAATTTCAAAGTGAACTATCCCTTTAACTTCCTTGAAGGCGGGTACTGAAGGGGAAGTTTAAAACTATTGGATCTGCCCAGAGCCACACTGGATCTGCCATAACCAATTGCTAACGTTTGGTCGTGACGTATGTCATACTATCGGCTTAGCCAACTCATTCACCACTAACGGAGCGAGCTGGAAAATCAGACTTTTCCTGAACCCCGTGGGGAGGAGGGCCACAACATCATGGCCACCAACAAAACTCAGCAAAGATTGTTCTTGCTCCGGCTTTAACTTTAGCTTCGCTCGCATCTTTCTCCGCCGCCATTACTGAACTACAACTCAAACTATCATACGACCTCAACGTCATCGTTCTCAGCTACTCCCTCTGTTCGCTGATTGGACAGGTAAAAATTGGCCGGAGAAAACACCCGAATATAACGCAAACCTAGACGACGTACTGACGGAAAATGAAAATTGAGCGGATGCACGTAGGAGGGCGGAGACAGGCTAGTTCACATTAGCGTTTTCTGGCGTTTCAGTGTGGGTGAGAAGCTTTTGGAAAACGCCTGAAAACGCTAAATTCACCTTTACTGAGCATGCGTTAAACCTCACTGAGATGATACAGACGGAAAATAAATAAAGTTATCGCGCAATTCTTCTGACAGGATCATTGTATTTAGTAAAATATCTTACCATTCACTGATGCGGTCCAGAGCCCTATTCGGACAGGATTAACTTTACAAGGGGAGATGGAGTAATGTAATTTTACCACAGGACGTCTGTAATATTAATGGCCAATTCGCACGGGATAAGAGATCTCAGTAAAACTAGCAGAAGTGGGAGAGTAACTCGATTTACTCATCGCCGTCACCCTCCTGTCGACATGTGTGTATTACGCTGCTTCCTGATGTCACGTGCGCAAACACATATAACCTATATTTATAAAACAGTTATGTCCGGTCGAACGATGTATTAATTAACTTCAGATTGGATTGTGTTGGTAATAGGCTCTTAGCTAACGCTAAAAGATGTTTCGTGCCTCTAACAAGTGCTCTCGATCTCCTCTCTGATCTGAATGGTGTGTGGAGAACACTTGAGTTTTGCCACAGACTCGTCCCAGCGTCTAGAATGCAACTGATGCTTTTCGTCAAGCGTCTCCATACTTGAAAAACCGCAGGAAACTACTTTTAAACAGGAAATGACAAAATACGTACATATTTACAGAGGGTCTATTCGCACGGGATTAGTATCACCTGAGGTAGTTTTTCCGGACCTTTTTACTGAAGGTAAGTCGCCGTAATCTTTACTGACATTGTCAGTCATGATCACTGAGATGCACATTCGGACGGGACTAAAATCACAGAGAAGCTCTGGTAATTATTACTTTACTCCTCCTCTCCATGTTACACTAGTCCCGTCCGAATAGGGCTCAGGTCGCACTCAATCACCATTATATGTTTGGTGTAAAACGCGACTGCTCTCATGTTTTGCCGCAGCAAATGTGAGTAATTTTTCTGTCATCTTTGCAGGACTGTGATATGAAGAGTGTGCAAAGTAACATTTTAGCAACAGTGTGAAAGTGAACAGCACATAACAGGCACAATACCAGTATAAACATGAATATCTATTGGTACAATATGCGTCACATGACTAAACATGCGTTTTTCAAATACCTCTATTTCGACAGTCCACACTACAACACGGAAACAGCATTTTCAAATGTATCCACTTTGGAGAGCGTTTTAAAAAAGCTTAGTTTTCATTAATAAAAACGCCGTCTCGGTGTGGACGGAAAGACCAAAACGAAAAGATGCGTTTTCAAACGAATCCGCATTAGTGTGGACAAGGCCTGTGAGACTCAAACCTGTTCTTTATTGTTTTCCAACGCTGGCAGAACTTCTTTGACGGTCCTCTCCACGAGCACACCGCCGACTAAACGAAAGCACTTCCGTGAGGGATCGACTTCCTTTAGTGTGTCAATGACGAGGCTGTGAAGAGGAAGTGATGAGCGTTAGAGCAACAGCATGCGTCTAACACTGCCTTTAAAGCACAACGGCTCAAATATGGAAGTGCTTTAAACATGAGGTTTCACATTTTTGGAAAATCATCAGCTACGTATTCTTAAGTGCATTTAGGGATATCACATAAAAAAAACAATGGATGGCAATGCCAAGATGCGCATAATTTAAAAAAATGTAAGGATGCACGATATATCGGCCACCATATCAGTATCGGTATGATCATTTATAATGTTATCGACACAATAAGAAAATTTGGCCGATATATTCGATAAATAATGTATTTCCTCCAGCTGTGTTTATTATACCTTTGACAACTACGATCACAGCGAACATTAAACAGCTTCACAAACAGTCTTTTCAACCACACAGTATCATTATTTCTGTTATAAATATTCATTATCACAGAAGTGCATTAAGTATATAAACACTGTAGTCTACAATAACTATCAAAACAGAGCAAATCATCTTTTGAAAGTAACTCGACGCTTCAAATAAACATTGTATCGATTACATCGTTTCACCAGTAGGTGGCGACAAGTGACTGTTAAAAATGTGTTTGTCATTTAATCATTAATTCAAGAGATTCGTTCAAAAAAACGCTGATTCATCCAGTGATATTCATGAGTGAGTCATTGAATCATTCACTCAACCTGATTTTTAAAACAATAATTTGTTTTAATTAAACATTTTAAATCGACTGCAGCAATTACCATTTTGTCAGAACCTCTAGTAAATTGCATGTTATTTTGTTTAATTGTCTGTGATTAGCGATCTCTATTTGAAACAATAAAAAAGTGATTCTCAACGTATCCAGAATCGTGCAGCTCTAATGGAAAAGCGTCATCAGAGTCTGTGAAAAGGGTCCATTATCATTTATCATAAGATGCAATATGGACACGGCTTCATACCAAAAAAAAAACCCAATGGATTAGAATGTAGTGAGACTTTTGTTTTTATAATCAGAATCTCAGGCTAGTTTTCTGTAATTTAATAGTAATATAACACAATGTAACGTGCTATAAATGTACACAATGTGTATTAAATGCTAGATTTATGAGGTTAATAACTATGGAAACTAGAGCTGTATGAATAATCTTTAAAAGATGGCGATCGCGATTCAAGCACCCATGCGATCTTATTCCTAAACGACAGCGATTCGCCTGTGTTTATTAAACATTTGACAACTACGATCACAGCGAACATTAAACAGCTTCACAAACATCGTTTCAACCACACAGTATCATTATTTCTGTTATAAATATTCATATTATCACAGAAGTACATTAAGTATATAAACACTGTCGTCTACGGTAGCGATCAAAATAGAGCAAATCACCTTTTGAAAGTAACTTCGATTACATCGTTTCACCAGTAGGTGGCGACAAGTGACTGTTAAAAATGTTTGTCATTGAATCATTCATTCAAGAGATTCGTTCAAAAAACGCTGATTCATCCAGTGATATTCATGAGTGAGTCATTGAATCATTCACTCAACCTGATTTTTTTTTTTCATATATAATTTGTTTGAATTAAACATTTTGTCAGAACCTCTAGTAAATTGCATGTTATTTAGTTTAGTTGTCTGTGATTAGCGATCTCTATTTGAAAAAATAAAAACGTGATTCTCAACTTTCCCAATCTCCAATGGAAACGCGTCATCAGAGTCTGTGAAAAGGGTCCATTATCATTTATCATAAGATGCAATATGGCCACGTCTTCATACCAATGCATAATTCCGGAGGAGCAGAAATCACAGTAAGTCACCTTTATTATAAGCGACTTCTAAAACACACCTGTGTTCATTGATCTCCATCTCAAACTCTGCAGCTTTGGAGGCCATACTGCGCTGCTCCTGCCTCATCCTCTGGAAGGTCGCCACCACCTGATTCACACAACACACACACATCAATAATGCATGCATGTGATATTATTAATAAGGTAGGACATTGTTAAGCAGTGCGCACTGTCACTCCAGTAGTTTCTTCTGTCCCATGACAGGAATAGTGACACACGATGCACCTTCCTTAAAGAGACAGGAGGGCATGTACTAGTTTAATGGGTGGAGACATTCTGCCTAACGTGAACTACACAGATTTGATGGTTCATGAATTTACAGTCTCTTTCATCTTCATTTGCATTGCGTCTCAGTCTGTACCGACCACGATACACCGCACATCCCAAATACACGCGACAAAACCTGAACTCGTGCATTACAATGAGGGGCGTCGGGCGAATTCAGGCTTTGTTTACAGGAGGAGTGTTCTGGTTTTGTCCCGCCGCGTTTCTCGCTCGCAGCGAGGATTAAATGTTCATGTGTTACTGTAATAAACCCAATTCGCCGTTACCTGCTCGGCAGACGGAGCGGACTGCTTTCCAGCGCTTTTACCGCTCGTGCTGTTGCTACTGTTCGCCGCCATGATGAACTGCAACCGCACGAGTCAGGACCCCTAACGGTCACATGAGCGGCTGACCGAGAACATTCCTGTCTGAAATTGCAGATGTTAAAAACAAACAAACACAAAATACCAGCCATATATTTTTACTCGTTTCTGATACCAGTTTCTTATGAAAAGTATAATGTTGTTCTTTCACAAGAGGCGCGAATTTTGGACCGAAATCAAATCTTCAGTCCTATCGAGGGCATTTATATGAGAAGAAATATAATCTTTTAAATTTGTTGATTTCTATTATTTATATATTGGAAATCTCGTTTTAAAATAAATAGATACATAATAAATAGATATAATCTTACAGCGATCTGATTGGTCCTTCCTGTACTTCGCGCTGAGAAATGTAATTATCTTTAATAATTTACACCTGAATAATGATACTGATAAATAGATCATGATTGGGATTCACGTTAAGTAATTGAAATATGAAAATAATTATTTAGACTAGACACGTCGTAACCGTCCAATCAGAAGCAACATCCTGGCAGTGAAGCCGCGCCCACACGAGACCTCTGTGTATTATTTTTGGATTAAGACACTCAGTTTACCCAAACATAAACTATAATATATTTCAAATGACAGGGTTGTTATTTTAAAACCACACTCGTACTCTGTGATAAGAGCCAGTTAGGTCGTGCGGAGTTAATATGTCAGCTGTACAGTTAGTCATTGGCTTGGCAGTGGATGAAACGGGCTCAAAGTGCAAGCTGTGATCAACAGAAAGCCAGCGAGCTTCATTCACCCGCTGCCGATGCGTCTGTTCTCAGCTTCTCTCGCGGCTGCTCTGTTGACTGTGCGAGGACAGATCAGGTGAGTGTTTCTGCATGCTGTTTCGTGTCATATAACACTTCTCAAGGTCTTGCATTTTAATCCACATTCTGTTTATTGTTCTTTAAATGTGCATGGCGTTCTGATGAACGAGATGTAATATGTATAAATTAATGTTTTTACTTTATTTGTTGTAATCGCAAAATAAATAGACCATAATAATCTTGTGACTTTACTGAGTAGTTATGGTTAGTGTCCATTAAGGCGCAATTGAGACATTGAGTCTAACCATTATTTGGAATAATGTATTTAGTAAAGGGTTAGTTCTCCCCAAAAATGAAAATTCTGTCATTATTTATTCACCCTCGTGTCATTCCAAACCCGTAAGACTTTCGTTTATCTTCGGAACACAAATGAAGATCTGAAGAAATCTGAGGTTTCTGTCCCGTTGCAGCTACACAACTGCTATTTTGACGCTTCAAAAAGTTCATAAAGAGATCGTAAAACTAATCCATATGAATTGAGTGGTTTAGTCCAAGTTTTTTGGAGACACGCTCGCTATATGAACAGATTGAATTTAGGCTTTTATTCACATATAAACATTCATCAACTCAAACATTAATGATATTCATTCTCGTGTTACGCATCACGTTTGAACTTCTGCAAGAACCAATGAGATTCATTCTCGTGTTACGCATCATGTTTGAGCTTCGTTCAATGTTTATATGTGAATAAAAGCCTAAATTCAATCTGTTCATCGCATAAAGTGATCGAGTCTCTTCAGAAAATTTGGACTAAACCACTCAATTTATATGGATTAGTTTTAGATCTCTTTATGAACTTTTTGAAGCGTCAAAGTGATAGCTGTCAATGGAGGGACAGAAAGCTCCAGATTTCATCAAAAAGATCTTCATTCGTGTTCCGAAGATGAACGAAAGATTTACGTGTTTGGAACGACATTAGGGTGAATAATTTATGACAGAATTTTCATTTTGGGCGAACCTCTCTATTAGGGGGTGACACTTTTGATCCTTAATCTGCGGTCAAAACAGAACAAACACAATAAGTGTTTTTTTTTTAATTATTATTATTATTATTAGATGATTGATTATTAAATGATTGTTTTGTCAGGATGTCGTCATCACTTCCTGTGGCAGCAGTTTGTCAGATGACCGCCACCCCTGACAAAGAGGCCAACTTCAGCGCTTGCACGCGATTGGTTGAGCAGGCCAAAGAGGGCGGGGCCAGTATGGTGTTCCTGCCGGAGGGCTTCGACTACATTGGCTCCAGCCGCGAGGAGACGCTGGCGCTCTCAGAGAGTCTGGACGGTGACATCATAACCCGCTACACACACCTGGCCAGGTTAGTTAAAGGCCCACGGGTGTATAAGTGACTAACAAATATGATCCAGAAGTCGTTGTTGATGAGATGCTTGTCTGTGGTTAAGGAAGCTGGACTTGTGGCTGTCTCTGGGTGGATTTCATGAGAGAGGACATGACTGGAAAACAGACCGCCGCATTTATAACAGCCACGTCATCATCAACGGACAAGGTACTTAGTCTTACATGTGGTACTTTAGGTGAATCTCGTGAAAACGTCTAGTTGTATTTCTCCCCAGAATCAAAATACAAAATTAAGCCTTTTTTTACGGTCATTACAATCTTTGCATTCTGACCTTTTTGTAATTCTCAGATGAGGTGATTTGTTACGGATATACAATTTAAAAAAATATATTATTAATTATTATATTTTATTAATTAGTAAACAATATTAAATAAATATTAAATATGTTATATTTTCTTATTTATAAAAATACTGTTATACAATGATTTTTATAAATTAAAAGTACAATGATGTTTAAATTATATTACTATGATATTGGAATACTAGTTGCATATATAATTTTTTTTTTTTTTTGCATTACAGTTATGATTATTTATTTCTATATCAGCATCGGTGCCTGTTTTCATGGTGAGATCAAAATATTTTATAACAATTAAATACAATAATTTAGGTTTTAAAGTATAATTAATTGATAGGAAAATATTTTCACAATGCAAAAAACCCCCAAATTCTCCTAATGTAGACTTCGTTTCCGATTTTTTATTTTTTATTCATTTTCATATGATTATTAAAGAGATTTTTAAAAATATTTTATTTAGAAAAATACTGTAATACAATGATTTCTTTCAAAAAATATTTTTTAATAATTATCTTTAAATACAGAAAATACTACTATTAAATGATAATTGAAACATTTTATAAATGTTCTGCATCACAGTTTTAATTATTTATTAATTTAATTATTTTTATTTCCACATCAAAATCAGTGTGTTCTCATGGCAAGATCAAATTATTTAAAAACAAAATATGGGTGTGTAAATGTGCTTAATTGTCTTGAAAATATCACAATGCAAAAAAATTGAGCGACCCTAATATAGGCTTCATTTTCATTATAATAAATGTGATTTTGTGTGAAAAAATGTCTTAAAGGGATAGTTCACCCAAAAATGAAAGCTCATGATTTATTCGCCCTCAAGTCATCCTAGCTGTATATGACTTTCTTCTTTCAGACGAATACAATCTGAGTTATATAAAAAAAATGTCCTGGCTCTTCAAAGCTTTATAATGGCAGTGAATGGCTGGAGAAAATTTGAAGCCCAAAAAAGTGCATCCATCCATTATAAAAGTAAATCCACACGGCTCTGGGGGTTAATAAAGGCCTTCTGAAGAGAAGCCATGCGTTTGTGTAAGAAAAATACCCATATTTATAACTTTATAAACTATAATCACTAGCTTCTGAGTTCCGACAGACATCCGTACAGAGGAAAGAGCAAAACAAAACACCGGTTGCGAATTAGAAACTTGGAAGAGAAATGTCGGAGGATTTCTATATAATAGAAGAGGAGCTTCAGTTTGTTGCACAGCACTATTAGGGTTAAATTATAAAGTTATAAATATGGGTATTTTTCTTACACAAACACACGGCTTCACTTCAGAAGGCCTTTATTAACCCCCGGAGCCGTGTGGAGCACTTTTATCATGGATGGATGCACTTTTTTTGGACTTCTCCAGCCATTCACTGCCATTATAAATCTTGTAAGAGCCAGGACATTTTTTAATATTACTCAGATTGTATTCGTCTGAAAGAAGAAAGTCATATACACCTAGGATGGCTTCAGGGTGAGTAAATCATGGGCTAATTTTCATTTTTGGGTGAACTATCCCTTTAAGTGGTATGAATCTGAATTGGCCAAGTATGCAAAACGTACAAGGAATTTGTCACCAGTATAAGGCGTCCCACACGTATATGCAATGTATATTATAATAGTTGCAGATATATGAAATGACACTGTAAGTAGAAGCATGTATAATACGATCTGTGTGTGTGTGTGTGTGTGTGTGTGTGTGTGTGTGTGTGTGTGTGTGTGTGTGTGTGTGTGTGTGTGTGTTCCTGCGCTCAGGTGAGGTCGTGTCGGTCTACAGGAAGGCTCATTTGTTTGATGTGGAGTTGACCAGTAAAGGTGTGTCTCTTAAAGAGAGCGCTTTCACAGTAGCGGGACCTCGACTGCTCCCGCCGGTCCAGACGCCCATCGGGAAGGTACAACAGCAGGAACAGCGCACAGGCTTGATTCTCATGCTCACTCGATACGTTTACATGCAACCAAATAATCCGTTAGTAGGGGTGTAACGATACCCTGACGTCACGATTCGATACATGTCACGATACTGCACTCCCGATACGATATTATTGCGATACTCCAAGACACATGGTAAAAGGTTAACAAAAATATTTACTGTTGATTAAAATGCTAAATTTGATATTATTGTGGGTGTAAATGAATAGGCTTGGACTTGGAAACCCAATACACAGGACAATAGTGACACCAGAATAAAAATATTCATGATTCAGAAGCTGAAAATACAGAATTATTATAGACGAATGTGTTTGCACTCTGTCACTGACTGGATATATTTAAAATAATGTGTTTTTACTGGTAACATAAGACATTTGGCATTATCAGGACCCACAAATACTCCCCCATTGCATTATTATACATTATATTAAACATTATATACAGTAGTTTAATGTAGTACTGACACTAAAACTCTGAAAACTTGAATGTTTTCTCACACAGCAATTTTCAATTTCGGTGAACTATACACAATACATATTGCCAGCCACTATCCACGACACATACTGACTACGTTTACAAGCTGTCAATATTCGGGTTATGGTCGGGTTAAGGTCACTATTTGGGTTTCTGAAACATTCGGAATAACCCGTTTACATGCGTGAGCAGAGAGAGTTACTCCTGTATACATGGAATTTGTAATCAATTGGCAATATCCCGATGTAAACGGCGACGCACGGTTAGCGTCTGGACGTACGGACAACCTTAAGACGCAATATGCGTAATTTCCGATTCTTCTTCCTGTATCCAAAGACAACAACAACAGCAGCAGCACGCGGATAATGAATAGTTCGGGGCAGATAGCGATCGCCTTAGTTTGCGCTTTCCTCCTCGCTCCAAAAGTGTGGTGCTGTGCTGCGTCTCGCCATGTTTACCTCTACTTCTTGTTTACTTCCGGTATACTGCACGCGGGTTTCTGTATGCGCCGTCTCTACTCAAAAGACCAAGATTCCTTGCGAATAGAACATGCGCAGAACACAAATCAATGTTCCTTTTGATGGGGATATGCCGATACGCGTTTACATGACCAAATATTCGGGTTAGAAAAGTTGTACCCCAGGGATCATATTCGGGTTTTTAAAAATGGGATATGAGCATATTCGGGTTTTTGCCGGTGTTTACATGGCCGTGTGCGACCGGGTTATTGCTAATATTCCGGTTTTGAACGGGTTATTGGCTGCATGTAAACATAGTCAGTGTTGCATTTTTGTATTGTGATATATTGTGACACGATATATTGTTACACCCCTATCCGTTAGTAATCGGATTGGCGGCTCAATCGGCCTGAAAAGCGTTCATGTAAACACCTTAATCGATCCGATCGAGCTCAATCCCAATGAAATTTTGATCGGATTGAAAGGGTTGGGTTATTCCTTTTCTAATCCGATCGAGAGGACATGTAAACACTTGATCGGCTTGAACACCGAAACTGAAAGCACTGCGCATGTGCGATGACGTTGTAATAGTGTAATGTCACGTGGAACGAGCTGTTCTTCCTGTTGAATAAAGTGTCATATAAATGAGTGTCCCGTCATTTTAACATTCTCCTTTGACTCAGCGTCTGTGAAGTGGAGCAGGACAACGTCCCACCAGTGCTTGTTTCACACTCTCATCCACAGATGACCGTTTTTAAAGCGTTATAAATATAAGCAGCGGCACAACGGTTCATGTTTACTCCAAATTAGGACCAGAAATGGGTAAATATTAAAGTCTGCTGTTTAAAACAAATAAAGAACCAATGTAGGAGACAATGTGCAAACAGCGGGGAACTCTGTATATTCGTGCAGTGTGCGCATGTCAACAAAAAAAAAATCCAATTTGAAGCTTGTGACATATAATCACGCACATCAACCCGATCACGTGTTTAGCGTTCGCGTAAACACTACGTTCGGATTCAACAAGCGGAATGAATTCAGTCTGATTTAAACAAAAGTTGTGCCATTGTGCTGATATCTGCAGGTTGGTCTGGGCATCTGCTATGACCTGCGTTTCCCTGAGCTGTCGTCAGCGCTGCAGAGGCACGGAGCCGAGATCCTGACCTTCCCATCAGCCTTCACTGTGGCCACCGGAGCCGCGCACTGGGAGGTGCTTCATCAGCGCATTCATCCTGACACTACAGAAGCGGTTTAATTAGGACTGGGTTGAAAATACTGATTTCTCCGAATTTAATTGCATCTTATTTTGGTGTCGTTTCTTAAAGGTGCAGTGTGTGATTTTTAGCGGCATCTAGTGGTGAGGTTACGAATTGCACCCAACAGAAGTTACGGTGGCCGACAGGAAGTGATGTCGTCGTCTGAGACAGCAGAGAGTAGCCAGTTCAGCTATGAGGTTTCTTTACAAAGATCAATTAAGAAATTAAGTTTACTTAATTATTCAGTAAAATGATATGTTATTGCAAATATTATTGTTACTTGTTCATCATTGTGTCAGTGTTTTATTCGCTGATTTTAGCTCGCTTCTTTGCAGGAAGAACAACATAGTGACGAAACGGGTTTGTCCATTTAGGGCTACTGTAGAAACATGTCGATGTAAGGAGACCCGCGGTGTGTGTAGATAGAAACGGCTCATTCTAAGGTAATAAAAACATAACGGTTAATTAAGTAAGGTCTAAACACCACTGAAAACATACTTATGTATATGATATTGCATTTCTGTCAACAGATCCTCCTAAATATTACACAGTGCACCTTTAAATCCCAGTAATCTGTTTTCAGTTGATGCATGAACAAAACTTAAAGGAACACGCCGACTTTTTAGGACTTTAGCTTATTCATCGTATCCCCCAGAGTTAGATAAGTCCATACACACCCTTCTGATCTCCGTGCGTGACGTAACTCTGTCTGACGCACCCACCGCTAGCCTAGCTTAGCACAAAGACTGGAGGTAAACGGCTCCAGCTAGCATACTGCTCCCAATAAGTGACAAAATAACGCCAACATTTATCTATTTACATGTTGTGATTTGTATAGTCACAGCATGTACAAATAACAAGGTCACATGAGACACAGCCATCTTCTAACCGTATACATACTGGGAACTATATTCTCAGAAGGCGAAGCACTGCTACTTGGGCGGAGTGATTTGCTCGCAGGGCCTGAGATGCCCATGGTGAGGAGCAGAGAGTTCGCTCAGAGTTGGAGTAAATCACTCCGCAGAAGTAGCAGTGCTTCGCCTTCTGAGAATATAGTTCCCAGTATGTCAGAGCTACACACACACAAGCTCTTGAAGCTCCGCCCTCTGTGCCGGGAGCAGCAGCTCATTTGCATTTAAAGGGACACACACAAAACGGTGCGTTTTTGCTCACCCTCAAAAAGTGACAATTTTAACATGCTATAAAAAATAATCTGTTGGTTATTTTGAGCTTAAACTTCACATACACACTCTGGGGACATCAAAGACTTATTATGCATCTTGTAAAAAGGGGCATTATTCCAGCCCTTTAAACAAACATTACTCGTAGCGCCTGCCATCCATTTTTGCGACAAGTTTTGTGCTGTTACATTGATAACTTCGGGATATAAGAACTGTTGCCAAACATATAAATTTAAATCCGAACAGCAACCTTTTTGTTTTTTGGCCGGGCAATGCATTTTATTTTTATATCTGTCTACCTGCTATATATATATTTATATAATTAAGATCAGAATTGAATCGAATTGCAAGCCTGTGAATCAAAGTGTATTCTCACAGTGAAGTTGTTGTCGGCAGACGCACTGAACCCGCTGTTCTCTCAGGTGCTTCTGCGGGCGAGAGCGATCGAGACGCAGTGTTTCGTGCTGGCGGCGGCTCAGGTCGGATCTCATCACTCCCGGCGGGCGTCTTACGGACACGCTCTCGCGGTGGACCCGTGGGGGGGCGTGATCGGGGACTGCGGGGGGGCAGATGTGGGCGTAACACTGGTGCAGATCGACCTGCAGACGCTACGGGACGTCAGGAGGGACATGCCGGTGCAGCAGCACCGCAGAGAGAAGGACTTTTACTGCAGCTTGGACTGAAACACCTATTTATGAATAAAACACACTGATGCATGATTCATGACTTATTAATAAACTGGACCCAGGTTGGATTAATGATTTGACCACTGTGGCGTTCATTAGTCCTGTTGAACTGTCGTTGTGTTTCTGGTGCCACTGGGAAACTTCTCCTCAATCTCCAGTTGATCAGTTTTACTGTAGCACTTCAGTCATTAGTGGAAGACAGTGTAAAATCTCTATGAACTGATCATGAGTTATGGACTAGAATTAGGCCTAATGTCTTTCTCTTTGAGAGATATATGAGAGCAAGCATTTAATAAAGAGAAAGTTATGTACAATCATGCCTTTTTTTTCTTTTGTGTCTTTGGCGAATCACAGCAGTACTTCACTTTAAAACAAGCATGTTCGGGTTCTAAGCATATAGTTTTATATATGGTCATATTCATTGAAATTGAAATCCTGATGTTGAAACTTTGCTTTTTAATGCTCTTTTTTATTATTATTATACCATATTATTTTATAATAAATTGTTTGTTTTTATATATGTATGTTTTATTTCAATTTCTTATTCTTATTTACTACCCACGTTTTGCCCAGTTGTTAGTTTCATTTTGATTATGTAATTATATTTTATATTAAATTAATTTTTGTCATATTTCATGAAATAGTACTATCATCAAATTAATTAAACTTTGCGTTATACTTTATTTTACTTGATCATTATTCTTATTACTTGCTCATTTGATTTTCACTGCCATTAATTTGATTTTATTATAATTGATTTACTTGCTTTAATTTAGCATTATTGTAATTTACTTAATATATTTTTCATACTTCATAATTTTTCTATATTATGAATCTAGCTGGTTGCATGTACAATCATTATATTAATTTTGAAAGAAATTATTATTATATATTTGTATTACTTTTTACCTTTGCTACAATTTATGATTCTTATCAACTTCCCTTTTTTTTAATTGATCTATTGTTTTCATTCGTTGTATTATGTAATTATCTTATTTTATAATAAATTAGTAATTTATATATTGTAATACCACAATATAGATTATTATCAGAAGTTATATTATACTACTATTTTGTTATTTTTGAAGAATTTCAAAATAATAATCCTTATTAAAAACCCGTTTGCTTTTCATTGCCATTCGTTATTTTTATTTGTAGTATATATTTTATTATCTAATTAATATTTCGAGTAATTTTAATATATTTTGAGTTTGATATTTGATGTATTTTATGATTAATTTATTTGTACATTATGAATCTAGTAAGTTGCATGTAAAGTCACATTCTGATGATGGAGGAGGCGGAGGGGAAACCGGAAGTGATTGTGAACACGTCAGTGACACAGGAATGGGCCAAAACAAGCATCACCAGAGCAGGATGACAGCCCGTTCCTGAGAGGAAACATGTCGCTGTGTGTGTTATTTGTGCTGGTGGGATGATTCGTGTGTTCAGAGGTTGTTTCGAGGCATTGCAGAGGTAAGAGCGTCACATCTGTGCGATTACAACAGCGCGAGACTGTCACTCATCGCCACAGCATCACATTCACTTCAAACGCTTCATTCACAAGCAGCTGCCAGTTATTTAGATCTGGATTTCCATGCAAACTGGTTCTTGTGTGCTGTTTTACTAATATACCCATGCATGTGTATTTTAATGACTGTGTGAACTGGATTCACAGTGTTATTTTCATCCGGTCCTTGAATGGAAGTGTGAGATGCGCGTGAGATGCGCGTGAGGTTTCTGTCCGCTACTTTATTGAATGCTGTGGGTTTATTTGAGCTTTTGTAGATTGATGCATCTGTTTAAACGACACGTAAGTTACATCTCTGTGCTCATAAGATGGAGCTGCACACACACATTCAGGCTGTACGTGCCTCTCAGAAACACATGTGTTAGTTTCTGTTCAAACTGTGCCACTGTTCGCTGAGACTCTGATCATTAACATGCGTGTCACTGATGATGGTGAGGCCCTGTTGCCTTCAGACATGAGAATGTTTCTCAAAAACACAGAAACACAGTGTCTTGGCTTTGTACACTGCCAATATCACATGCACTCATGAGTTTGTTAGAGGAAAAGTTCACTCAAAAAGAAAAAAAGGATAGTCTGCATGTCTTTCCAAAAATGTATGATTCTCTATGGAAGCTGCTTTCCGCCACAGAAATAAAAAAAAATAAAGGTAACTGTGACTTTTTATCTCACAATTCTGACTTTTTGATATAAACTCACAATTGCAAGTTATAAAGACAGAACTGCGTGATATAAACTTGTAATTGTGAGTTGTAAAGTCAGAATTGAGACATAAACTTTTAGATATCAGTGAAAATTTAGTTATAAAGTCAGAATTGAGAGATATAAACTTGGAATTGTGAGTTATATAGTCAGAATTGTGTGAAATAAAGTCAGAATTGCGAGGTATAAAGTTGAAATGAGTTTACTTTAAATTTTGTTCTTATTTTTGAAGAATTTCAAAATAATAATCCTTATTAAAAACCCGTTTGCTTTTCATTGCCATTCGTTATTTTTATTTTTAGTGTATATTTGATTATTTAATTCATATTTAGAGTAATTTTAATATATTTTGAGTTAGATTATTATGTGTTTTTTTGTTTTGTTTATATATGTAAAATCATATTTGAAATCTCATTTTGCCAGTGGTGACGTCCCACATTGACATTTTTGTCTTTATTCATTGGCATAAAGAGGCCAAAAGTGTTGAACAGAAAGACTGCACATTATTCCAGCCGTTTAATGTGTAATGCCAAGCTTCTCCGGCGTGATGATCTGTCTGCTTCCTTCTGAAAACAAGATGTCTGATGTCAGCAGTAAACACCAGCGTATTCCTCTTTCGTGATCAGACGTCTTCCGGCGCTGACGGACGTTCTCTGATCAGTTTCCCTCTTAAAATAAAGCTTCCATAAGGCTTTGGTTTCACAGTGCTAGACGAAACATTTTTGATTCCTCTCAGTGAAAGTTCTAATTAGAACATTCTAAATCTCTAAAGAACCTTTTGTGGAATGGAACGATTCTGCATGGAACCATTGATGAAAATCAAGAACTGTTGTTTTTAAGAGTGTATGCGAGTCACTTTGCATGTGCCGATAACCCATTCCTCAGTAGTGTTGACTGTGATCTCAGCAGACACTGGCACATGTTTGCAGTCAAAGCAGAGAATACGCTACAACACCAGTGTTTATAGTGCATTTTCTGATCATTGTAGAAGATATAATATCCATATGACACAGTATTACAGGACGTTTTTCTGCTGTACATCTGGCATGTTGAGTAAGTGCTGGTCATGTGAATCTGAAAATGCTGATTCATCTCTAAGCAACAGTCACCTAGGCGATCCTTCCATGACAACAGAGAGAGATGATGAAAGTTGTGTAAGAGTGTGTGTTTTATGAAACGCAGCCGTGTAATTTAGAGCACCGTTACATTTTATTGAGGACGTAATCATCTAATCCGCAGGGAGCTTGTGAACAGATCCGGGAACAGTGGAGCCAGACTGAGTAACTACTCACAAACAACCGCTTAGTATATCTTGATCTTAGTTTCAGTAGTCAGCAGTTTTGGAAAGGTGTAAGGATGTGTTCTGGACTCGCTAACTGCTTGTTCGACATGTGGTTTGAGGTCAGTGTGTGTGACGTTTCAGATCATGCTCCTCTCAGGCTCATCTGACGCCGCGCTTCATTCACTCTCTGTTTACACACTGACATCACTTCGTCGTTGCCATGGTGACCTAAGGCTTGCAGTGAGATGGAGATTTTTGCTGATGTGTCAATCACCCGTGTGCCAGGGTCTAAATCAGGACCCGTCAGGGCTGGCCGACACACTGCCTTTCTGAAGCGAAACCTGCCCGGGAAATTGATTTTAAAAAACAACTACAATCTAAATATTGTATTTAAAAATAAACACAAATTTGGTTGCAATACAATAAATAAGATTAAGTTAATAGATTAATAAAATAAAAAAAAGAAAATTAAATAAGTCAATAATTGTGTAAATAAATAAATAATACATCAACAGTAAAGTGCTATAATTAGTAGAAAGTTTTATAATTAACTTAATATATAATATAACAAAAGAAATCTGTATTATATTTATAATATAAATGTTTTAACACACTGCGAAATTACTTTTTTTTTTGTTGTTGATATTTTACTAAATTGTGTGATGCATTATTATGAGATCTGGAATTTGGCCATGATTCAAGAGTATTTTGGTATAGTTAAGTTAGTTTTATATTCTTTTTTAATTCATATTATATATATATATAAAAAAACTGCTCTTTTTATTACATAATACTTTGAGTGCCATTCGAGTAATTACAATAATTAATGATATTCAGCAATCAGCACTGGTTTTTTTTTTCTAGGGATACACCGATATGAAAACTTTATTATATAAAGAAGAAAGCCGATAACCGATATATTGGCCAATAAATCTAAATGCAAATTTTTATATACTTTTTGAGAGACTGATTACAAAACAAGTAATAAAAACTCAGTGAGTGTTTTAGCGCAATTTTCTGACGTCATGGGATCACAACACTAAGAGATAGTAAATGTTTTTATGTTTTTTTTTTTTTTTGTGTGCGTTCCCGAGATTAGACCTTCCTTAACATAATGCCGAAAACCCGAAGTCTCTAGGTGGTCTGGTTGAGGAGTAGATAGAAGTGCAAGATTGGTGCGCACAGACGCACAGAACAGAAATCAGGAGTTAACAATCGCAATTTTGTCCGTAGGAAAATTGCGCTAAAAACTAAAGTCTCACCATTCAATCCATGTCTCAAGCACACAATAATAATGTTCGCATGATCATTTTATGTAGCCTATATGACAGACTGCACATGTTGCACTGAACTGTATTTTCTTTTTTTTAAGTGATTTCAATCATATTTCAAGCAATTCAAAACCATAAAGTTGACCAGTGCGCATCTGAAACGTCTCAGCTGAAGAAAATAATACATTATTTATCGGCTTTAATACATCGGACAACTTTTCTTACCGGGCCGATAACGATAACATTAAAAAATGTACATATATCATATATCAGTACATATATACCGATATATCGTGCATCCCTACTTTTTTCTTTTTCATAATAATGCACCAGTGCACTTAATATTTGGCTGTAAATACTTCATATTTGTCCCTCCTCATGTTGAATGAGTTGTTATTGGCTCTGTGATTGCCTCCCAAACCCTGAGAAAAGGCTCTTGGATCTCTGGATCACATAAAAAAAACACTCAAATGAAGTAAATAAATTGAATTTCTCGCTTCAGCCAGATCTCTCCTTCACAGAGCTGCGCTTGTTCTCCTGTCCGGCGGCCAAAGAGCAACTCGATTCCCGAATCTCATGATTTGTCTGCAAAATTCATTCATTCAGTAACTAAGCACAAGCACGCATTAAAGGGAATGAAAGGCATGAAGTAAACAATATATTTATATAACACCATTTATTTATTTATTACAATTATTATGTTTATTATTATTCAAACCTTTATATTTATTGTTAATAAATTAGCATTATTTAACAAAACAAATATGTATATTTATTTATATTATTTAGCAACATTAATATTATTATTATTAAAAATGGTATTATTTAAACTTGTATTAATCAAATATTTATTTTTATTAACAAATTATATATACATACATGCATACATACATACATATATATATATATGTGTGTGTATATAAACTAGACAAACAATTTTTAAGAATAATTATTACAGACAAATAATGGTATTTTACAACAACAATATGACAAATGTATTTTTTTATTAATTAATATTATTATTTAGCAACATTAATAATACTTATTATTATTATTATTATTATTATTTATTTATAATTACTATTATTATTCAAACCTGTAAGAATCAAATATTTGTTTATTAACAAATTATTATTTAAAAACATTATAACTTAACAACATATTATATATATATATACATACACACAATGAATACACAAACAATATTTAATACTAATTGTTCTTGCACAAAAATAATGGTATTTATTAATAATAAAGTAATAAGTTATCATTTTAATTAATTATTTATATTATTTAAAAAAATTATTTAAAAGTAAAAAATAATAATTTTCGCGTCGCACTGTCTTCATGTCACTTTGTAAGTAGATAAGTAGAGTTTCAAAACATGCTCCGATGCGCCCGGACTCTGCCATTGCTGTAAAGCTGGTTAATTATTTCCATCGTTATTATTAATGATTTCAGTCCAGCAGAGGCTTGTGACTGTAACTCGTGGACTCGTGATTCATCTTAGAGAGAGAGAGAGAGAGAGAGAGAGACAGAGAGAGAGAGAGAGAGAGACAGAGAGAGAGAGACAGAGAGACAGAGAGAGAGAGAGATAGTGAGAGGGAGAGAAAACAGATAGAGAGAGAGAGCGAAAACAGAGAGATAAAAAATAGAGAGAGAAGAGAGATAAAAAGACAGAGTGACTGTGAGAGTAAAATTATTAGAACAACCGTACGAAATCTTTTCAAATCAAAAACACTGAGATCCTGGCAATCAAGACCTCTGTCATCAATATCATGAAGCTCTCACAGCAATGAGGAGTCGGAGAATACCAGGAACTTCTGGAACTTCTGGAACTCTCTCTAGGAATAACAGGGAAGAACACGCTCTGAAAATCTGTAAAAAACAACTGAAACAAGTCTTGCTTGAAATGAAATAAAAACCAAATTAGAAATCCAGAATCCCCTGGATTTCCCATCAGATAGACTACATTAAAACCCAACGAGGCATGAGGCATTGATGGGATATTAAACTAAATGATCAAAAACACCAACGACAAACAGGGAAACAAACATGAGCCACACAACTACAGAGGCGTATGTGCCGATCGCAACCTGGGGAAAATATTCTGCTGGATTATTAATATAGGATTGCAGAACTTTTTCATAATCCTGCAGAAAAGTCAGATTGGATTTCTGCCCAAACATCTGATCACATTCACACACATTCACACCCTCCGCTCATGGCTTGCTTTGTTGACTTAGAGAAGGATTTTGATTCAATCTGGCATTAAGGACTCTCCCTATAAAACTGCTGAAAAATGGGATTGAAGGGAAAACTTTTGATTTGATCAGCAACACCACGGGCCCTGTTTTAATGATCTAAGCACATGGTCTAAAGCGCAGGGTGCAAGTGCAGTTAGGGCGAGTCCGAATCCACTTTTGCTAGTTTAACGACGGGAAAAATGGTCGGTGCTCCCGGCGCATGGTCTAAAAGTGTTGTCCTTATTCTCTTAATGAGTAATGGTGTGTTTTAGGATTTACGTGCGTTAAACCAATCAGAGTCTCATCTCCCATTCCCTTTAAAAGCCAGTTGCGCTCGTGCCATGGCGGATTCGCTCAAGCAGAACATCTACGGGACAAGCCGGATCCACCATATCTTTATGTACACAATATTAATCTTTTACATTGCAATCCTTTTATTTTTAATAGGCTATTTGGCTAGTTTGTGTCCCAGTGTGTGTAATAAGCAGAGTGTATGCGTGCTGTGGACCCGCCTTATAGGCACACATTACTAACGCGCTCTTTAAATAACAAAAAAGCTACTGTGCCATTGACTTTAGACCAGGGTTCAGTTGGTCAATGGCTCAGTCTATTTCTGTTGCCTTAAAATAGCAACGCGCCAACAATGCGCCAGAACACACCTCGTTTTCAGACCAGCACCAACAGATGGTGCAAATGCATTTGCCATTTGCTATTTAGACAACGTGGCGCAGGACGTGAATATGATAACTGCGTCGGGCTGAAACTACCAAAAACCTTTGCGTCACGCTTGGCGCTGCTTTGCTCGGGTGTAAGATGGGGTAAAAATAATGTTCGCTGTCGCACCAGCAGACTCAGGAAATCTTCCCCTCTGCGGTCAACATACTGAACTCTAAATTAAAATGATGAACACTACATCCAACCTGGACCTTCTTAAAAAATAATTTTGTTTGCATTGTACATTAACATGCCTCCATACTGCACTCTTACAAAGGTCTCTTATTATGCCTCTTTTGCACTTTCCTTTCTAGCTCATGGTGCCATTTTGCGCTCATACTTCACATTTGCACCTTGTACTGCATTTTGTAATATATTGCACTTGGTATAGTTTTTTAGACTGCATTGAGCTGGTCTCTGCATCTGTATCTTTTATTTTGCTCTCCTTTTTATATGTTATGTTTAGATTTATTAATTTATATATATTTACTGTTTGCACTTTTGGTCAGATGCTAACTATGTTTCATTGGCTCTGTGCTTGTACTCTGCACAATGACAAAGTTGAATCTGAATCTAAATATAGGGAACAAACAAACACAGAATTTTTCTCTCAAAACCGAGGAGTCAGTTTATAAAAATGGATTGTATTTATTGGTTTTTAAAATGTTTTTTTATGTATAATATAATCATTATTTTGTTTGTTGCTCATGTAATTGCAATGGCACGTCATGCAGAGAGAGAGAGAGAGAGAGAGAGAGACAGAGAGAGAGACAGAGAGAGAGAGAAAGAGAGAGAGAGAGAGAGAGAGAGAGAGGTTGAACAACAACAAACTAGCGTGAACGAGGAAACGCAGAGAAACACTGAGTGCGTTTGGTAGTCGAGAAGGAGCCTGAGAGACTTGAGTCTCATAATGAAGCGGACGGCTGTGGCGTTATGAGAGTTTCTCTGGAATAACTGTAAGTCACGAGCTTCCTCTGTCTATTTTTGTCCCTTATTTGACAACTTATTAGTGTACCTCTACATTAATATCGAATATCTTTTTGAGTGTCATTTTCAGAGGGTGACTTTGTACTGTCAGTAAATGAGTGCAGTGTTAAACAGTGAGCATTGGTCCTGACTCACTGGGTTTAATACAGTAAAGTCTAGTGTACTTGCACTCTGAATCACACACACACACACACACACACACACACACACACACACACACACACACACACACACACAGAGCGTCTGAACACTTGCTGCTGTCATTTACCGTGTTGTTTTCACTCTCTCTCTCTCGGTGTGAATATACTGCACTCTGTCCAACACTGATTTAAAACATTGTCAGCATAATAGCATGTTTGTTTGCTTGTTTGTTTATCATTATTAATAATAGTAAAGCCTGCATTTATTTATTTATTTATTTATTTATTTATTTATTTATTATAATAATAATAATGAAACCCGCACAGCATTCATTTATTCATATGATCTATTTATTAATAATAATAATATAATAATGAAACTGGCATTTGTTTATTTATCTGTTTATTTATATCTATTTATTATTAATAATAATAATAATAACAAAACCTAATGGCATAAAATTATTCGTAATATCTATTTATTATTATTATTATTAATATTATTATTTATTTGTTTATTTATTTATTTATAACAATGAACTATAGCCTAATAATAAAACCTGCATGGAATTAATTTATTCATAATATCTATTTATTAATAATAATAATAATAATAATAATAATAATAATAATAATAATGAAACCGGCATTTATTTATTTGTTTGTTTATTCATTTATAACAATGACTAATAATAATAATAATGAAACCTGCATGGCATTAATTTATTCATATCTGTTTATTAATAATAATAAGAATGAAACTGGCATTTATTTATTTGTTATTTTTTTATTACATCGACTAATAATAATAATAATAATGCAACCAGCACGGCATTCATTTATTTATTAAATCTATTCTATAAATCTGTAAACTTCAAACCTACACTAATAGTAATATTTATTTATTATTTATTAATAATAATAATAATAATAATAATAATAATAATAATTGTTAATGGAGGTCTAGGAATGATCTTTAAAGAACAAAATGAAGGAAAAAGTTATCAATTTAATAATTATTCAAACATAAAAATGGAAATATATATATGTTTACTTGTTTCATGTTGAAATATTTTGAAAGTTTACAACATGATGTTTTATGTTTAAAATGGACAGATTAAAGGAAATCATGTTTTAAAATGTAGTTAAATAAAAAATAAAAAACATTAATAAATCCTTTAAATGTGTATAAATACAAATGTTTAATATGTATTTAAATGTGAAATATGTATTATGTTTAAAGCCACACTAAGTAGAAATTGTGTTTTTGTCAAACAGCGACCCCTAGAGTCGCTGTGGAATACTTGCACTGTCGTAAATATATTATAGCAGGGACGTCGTTAGGCCTATTTTAGGGGGGCTGAAGCTACCCCAAAATGTTCCTAAGCCCCCCTAAATGAAAATAAGAACAACAATAACAATTCGATTTATCAATAACCGTATCCTCATTCATATTTAGACGCAACAAATGATATACAGCTACAAAAAATAGCCGAAAAGTCGGAAGTTGGACTGAAGTACAAAGAGTCGTTGCTATCAAGATGATGCACCGCACCGTCTCGTTGCATTGGTGTGAACTGTGGCAGCTTTCAGAGCGTTGCAGACCGGAGCGCTGCAAGAAACTGGAGGATTCATCTCGTCTCGTCGTTACTCTAGTCTGAAGTTGAACTTGCTATGCACCCCTCCCCCCCTCATCACGGTAAAACACAATGAAACGTGCATCACTCTACTTTCGTTTTCAATAACGTAATTCTCTTCAGGGAAAACCAATCAAGGTAAACATCGAACATATCGAAAACAATGACTCGACAATACCGCTTTTTTTCTCTTTTTTTGAAGGGAAAAGTGAGAGAGAATTGTAGCCCATCTGGACAAATGCCCTGATTAAAACAATTTTTAATATAAACATAAAAAAAACTAGGGAATCACCGAAAACGTGAGGAAGATTCTGTTTTATTTAATTTAATGTAAGTGGCGATTGATAGCCCTATAATGTAGGCTACTGACGGTCATATATAGCCTATCTATGCCCACGGTAACAAATTTGCGCTGTTGAGGCTCGCGCTGTTATTTATAACATAGGCTATTATAGTTAAGAAACAATATATAGCCTAGGCTACACACGACCAGAGAGCTGTTTTCCTGAATGCCATCAAGATTGAAACCGAGACTGATTTCATAACAGTTCAATAAACAAATAATTAAAATTAAGTCACTTACATGCAATGACTGTTTTTGTTCTGTTTCAGCATCAGCGAAAATAGTTCCAAACAACAGAACCATAGCGCATCTCACAGCAAACTCAGCCGTGTTTCATTAATGAATGATTCAGCGTTTTGAACGAATCTATTGAGTCAAAGATTCAATTATCCATTCATAAACTGCCTCATTCTGAATAAATCAGCCGTTTGAACGAATCGTTTGAATGAATGACTCAATGACTTGCTCATTAAGACTGTCGCCTGCCGCCTCCTACTGGCGGTTTAGTTTCATAAAGTATCATTCTTTTCAACATTCCTTATGTGTATATTCAAAAATATTTAAAATAATCTAATTTAATACAGTTATAATTTTTCAATGTAAATTATTTAATTTGATTGGTATAACTAACAGCCTAGTGTCTTATTATTTTAATTGAATATATTGATCAAATTTAAGAATTTGAAATGAAAGATGGAGCAAACATTTAATAAAATTAGGGAAAAATGCCCTTTATAAAGGAGTGTTTTCAAACAGTGATGTAATGAAACATTGACAATTTAAGTTTGAAGGGAGTAAAGCCTCTGTTTAGGCTATTAAGGAAATGTAATTTTGCCAAAAGAAGAACTTTTATTTTAAATAAATGTTCATTTTAAATCAGCCTACTTCAGTGTGATATGTTACCATATTATCATGCTTAACACTAAGAATTTGAATAATTGTAATGTGATGATCAGATGCAGATATCTAAATCAGAGAATATGGGTGGTTTGCGGGTGGATTATTTATTTTTAATAGTGGATTCGGGTGACTCAAAGTGCACCAGATTAATGAATTTATCTTTAAAATGTACAAAATTTTCTTCCGGGGGGGCATGCCCCCGGACCCCCCTAGAGGTACCAAACTACACCAACAAAAATAGTGTGAGAAACACACCAGGCTATATGATGATATACAAAAAATACACATTTAATTGCCTTATTATTAAAATACATTATTAGGATTTTACCACGTCCGCCTCGTTTTGAACCAGGAAAAACCCTGTAAAGTGTACCCTGGGGGCTAAGGCCCCCCTTTCTTCCAATCCTAGTGACGTCCCTGTATTATAGTATAACGTTTTTACATGATTGCAGCTAAATCACAAGTAAATAGTCTATAGTCTAGGTCTACTGTATAATTTAATTTGTGTTGTTTTTATTGGAATGTAAACATTACAAAATGCCAGATAACATCAATAAAGTTAAATGTACGTCGCATTATTTCATAACATTGGCCGTTATGATGTCATTAGACATGATTATTGCAATTTATCATAATAGTTTTCAAATTGTGCTCGTTTACACTATTAACAACCTCTACGTTAGGCTTATTTATGTCCTGATTATGTGAGATATTGAAAACTGTTCTCATGATAATCGCAGGAATCAACGTCAACAGCGTCGTCTGATATCCCTCAGGACTACGTGATAAATACACCACCTCACAACACCTGAGTTCAGCTGGCAAACTAATTTGTGAGGCATAGCTATCTGATTTATCAAAACGATTCCATTTACACCTGGTCACATAAATGTATTTTTTGCGAAACGGATTTAAATCCGATCTTCAATTCTCGCGCTATATGCAGATTTACTGGAGTGCACGTCACCGAAAGCAACATTATGAGCTGCATTTTATAGATCATCAGCTAAAATTTCAAAATCAAAGACCGCAATAAGAGAGAGCGGCAACAGCCCTGGTAAGATCATTTCGTTTCTTTACTTTTAATGATGAAGATTGTGTGTTAAGCGTCTGTGACTTACTTTCACTTTGATTTGCGATAGTTTGCACGTTGGCTTATGAATAGATGCTCATCTGCGGTGATGCGTGTTCCAGTAGCGTCATCATATCCGGATATAACATATAGCCTATAACACGCTCTCACACGTTTTTTTTTTTTTTTTTTTTTTAGCATTTTTGGGAGGAGTACAATTTACATGTGGTTTCAACAACCAGATGCATTTACACTTGTCCAGTTTCGTCTGGAATGCGTCTCAGATCTCCTCCTGAAGTGGTTTGAGCGATCGGATTCAAATCCGTCTCGAATGCGTTTCGGAGGGCATTTACACCTGGACTTTTCACGATCGGATACGCTGATTTCACGCAGCCGTTATTTTGAAATCGAAAGCGAGGCTCCGGTGGGAAGAAAACCGGAAGTGTCGCCTTTAATCACAGGAGAGTCGTGAATGCGATGGCGTATTGTTGTGTTTAATGATGTTGTGTCAATTCTAAAACTGTACATACATTTCTTTCATACTTTAGACTATATACAGTGAAATTTATTTATAAATATATATATTTTTTAATATTATTCAGAAAGTAAAAAAAGAAGCAGGAATGAACTATATAAATATCCTATATTGGATATTAACATCCAAAAGTGTAAATCGCGGCAGCAGCTTCAGGTTGGTAGTCCAAAGGCATTGTTGTTTATCTTTACTTCCGGGGTTTTTCCCACCGGAGCCTCACTTTCGATTTCAAAATGGCGGCTGCGTGAAATCAGCGTATCCAATCTGAGAAAACGCATGAAGTGGCCAGGTGTAAACAGCCCCCATGACAAAAACCATACACACGAAAGCCGAAAACAAATGCTGGTTGGCCTCTCACGTCCAAATTTGAGGAAGTGGTGGGGGAAGTGACGTATGCCGTAAAGCAGTCGAATTTTGTAGTTCTTTTTGTGCTCTGGTTACTACCCGAACCCCAAAGTTACATAGTGCCAGTAAAAGCGATACAGACCCCGTCAGGCTATGGCAGACGTGTCATTCAACCTATTGTAAGTCGATGTACCATCACAAGGATCTTGGAAATATATTATGAAGGTTGAAAAGTTACATAGTGTCACTTTAAATGGACAAAATAAAAGACAAAAAACGAATTTCATGTTTTAAAATGTTGTTAAATAAAATAATATTTAAATGTAGATTTGAACCATTTTGAAAAAGATGTATTAATTAATTGTTATACTAGTTAATTTAACTACATTTTAAAACATGAATTAAACGGTTTTATAAAACAGTTAGTTCCAATCCTTGATTCTGATTTTTATTCACGACCGCTTCACCCAACTATTCTATGTATCACTACACAACACCGCTAGCAACCACTCTTAGCAACTTAAACATAAGTTTGATCTCATTGATATTGTTCATTGAAGATAGAGTAGAGTATTGTGAGAGCTCAGTCCTATATTCACAATAAAAAAAAAATCCATTTGAATGTCCGCTGCGATACCTTGTCCTTTTAACCGCTAAGGGGTTTTCCCGAGCCCTAGTCATTTGTCAGTTGTGTCTTGCTTTTCCGTGTTCACAAGTTTGAGTCCTTTCAATGTAAAAGCAGAGCCTGGCCACTCCCTATTAAGTCCTAATGTACCGAATTGTGGTTGTAGTTCCACCAGATTTCCACTGGGGGCGATCGCCATGAGTGCAAAATGAATGGGAGTCTATGGGGCTAGACGGCTAAATTAGTCTCTTTCACCCGATTGCCGTTGAGAAATCTCAGATTTGATTGTAGGTTTTGCAAGTTCAACATGGGTTATAGGTCGAAAGTTGAATGAACGAGTACTTATGTCCTTTTGATTTCTTACAGGTTGAGTTGTTGTTGCCCATAACACGCTAGCATTCTGCTAATGAACGCTGATTGGTCAGTGAAGGACTGATTACGACCAGAGATACCGCTTGATGGCAATGTGTGTGTGTGTGTGTGTGTGTGTGTATTTTCGGCGTGGTCTTTTAAAACAACAAAACAAAAACTCTTCTAGCACGTGTATTTACCTGTGTCAGCTGTGTTGTCGACGCCTCGAGAGAAAAGAAAGTGCAGAGCGCGAAAGCACCAAAGTGACTGAAGGATTGCCGTAAAGCAGTTTCTCTGGTCGTACGATGTGTATATCGTCATTGTCTTTTTAAAGCAAATAAGTGACTCTAAAAAAGCTAACACCCAGCAATGTGTAATTTCTTTGCATCTCCTTTCGAATACAATATTCAAATTACTAGACAAAAAATTATATCCTGAGAAAAGTGGATTTTGATGGGTATAGCTCCATAGACCTCCATTCATTCTGCACTCGTCCTGTGAGCGCCCTCATGTGGAGCCAGAGTGGAACTGCAACCAGTCCAGAAGCCGGAGGTTTACTGAGAGTGGAAGTTCTCCCCTTATTAGACTCTCTCTGGTGGAAGTCTTCACTACTGACTGACTCGCTCATAAAGACAGTCTTTGCCGCCATCTATTGGAGAAATACTGTATGTAACGTCTGTTGCTGTTTACGGTCAGGGACTATTTTTTCCAGCGGAAGGAAGGCTTTTAGTGATTTTACTTTTTATGAAAGTTGCATATACATATTTTTCGGCTTTAATATTTGTATTTTGTGCTAACCGTTTTATAAAGCAATAAGGTGCTCGAGGCTAGTGAGCTATTGTGAATAAGTCACAGTATAGCACAGCCTTGAGTACCTTATTGCTTACTTATGTATGTCTATTAATTCGTCCATTTTTAATGCCGTTATTTACATTTGTATGTTTGCCTGATTAAATTGATAACTTTTTCCTGCATATTATTTTCAACTGTCCTCCACGCCTGATTTGTAAAATGCTTGAAGTGTGTTTGGTGAGGGAAGTGTCATCAGTGTGTCTTTGAGGAGCTCAGTTTGCTGAATCACGTCACCTGACTGTCTGCTCTCTGTCTGTGTGTGTGTGTGTGTGTTCTCTGGGTGTTGTGTTGATAAATGGAGTCTGAGCAGTTGTGTGTGTGTTCTCGGGGTGTTGTGTTGATAAATGGAGTCTGAGCAGTTGTGTGTGTGTGTGTTCTCTGGGTGTTGTGTTGATAAATGGAGTCTGAGCAGTTGTGTGTGTGTTCTCTGGGTGTTGTGTTGCTAAATGGAGTCTGAGCAGTTGTGTGTGTGTGTTCTCAGGGTGTTGTGTTGATAAATGGAGTCTGAGCAGTTGTGTGTGTGTGTGTTCTCAGGGTGTTGTGTTGATAAATGGAGTCTGAGCAGTTGTGTGTGTGTGTGTGTTCTCTGGGTGTTGTGTTGATAAATGGAGTCTGAGCAGTTGTGTGTGTGTGTGTGTGTGTTCTCGGGGTGTTGTGTTGATAAATGGAGTCTGAGCAGTTTTGTGTGTGTGTGTTCTCAGGGTGTTGTGTTGCTAAATGGAGTCTGAGCAGTTGTGTGTGTGTGTTCTCAGGGTGTTGTGTTGCTAAATGGAGTCTGAGCAGTTGTGTGTGTGTGTGTGTTCTCAGGGTGTTGTGTTGCTAAATGGAGTCTGAGCAGTTGTGTGTGTGTCTTCTCAGGGTGTTGTGTTGCTAAATGGAGTCTGAGCAGTTGTGTGTGTGTGTGTTCTCAGGGTGTTGTGTTGCTAAATGGAGTCTGAGCAGTTGTGTGTGTGTGTTCTCAGGGTGTTGTGTTGTTAAATGGAGTCTGAGCAGTTGTGTGTGTGTGTGTTCTCAGGGTGTTGTGTTGCTAAATGGAGTCTGAGCAGTTGTGTGTGTGTGTTCTCAGGGTGTTGTGTTGTTAAATGGAGTCTGAGCAGTTGTGTGTGTGTGTGTTCTCAGGGTGTTGTGTTGCTAAATGGAGTCTGAGCAGTTGTGTGTGTGTGTTCTCAGGGTGTTGTGTTGCTAAATGGAGTCTGAGCAGTTGTGTGTGTGTGTGTTCTCAGGGTGTTGTGTTGCTAAATGGAGTCTGAGCAGTTGTGTGTGTGTGTTCTCAGGGTGTTGTGTTGCTAAATGGAGTCTGAGCAGTTGTGTGTGTGTGTGTGTGTGTGTTCTCAGGGTGTTGTGTTGATAAATGGAGTCTGAGCAGTTGTGTGTGTGTGTGTGTTCTCTGGGTGTTGTGTTGATAAATGGAGTCTGAGCAGTTGTGTGTGTGTGTGTGTGTGTTCTCGGGGTGTTGTGTTGATAAATGGAGTCTGAGCAGTTTTGTGTGTGTGTGTTCTCAGGGTGTTGTGTTGCTAAATGGAGTCTGAGCAGTTGTGTGTGTGTGTTCTCAGGGTGTTGTGTTGCTAAATGGAGTCTGAGCAGTTGTGTGTGTGTGTGTGTTCTCAGGGTGTTGTGTTGCTAAATGGAGTCTGAGCAGTTGTGTGTGTGTCTTCTCAGGGTGTTGTGTTGCTAAATGGAGTCTGAGCAGTTGTGTGTGTGTGTGTTCTCAGGGTGTTGTGTTGCTAAATGGAGTCTGAGCAGTTGTGTGTGTGTGTTCTCAGGGTGTTGTGTTGTTAAATGGAGTCTGAGCAGTTGTGTGTGTGTGTGTTCTCAGGGTGTTGTGTTGCTAAATGGAGTCTGAGCAGTTGTGTGTGTGTGTTCTCAGGGTGTTGTGTTGTTAAATGGAGTCTGAGCAGTTGTGTGTGTGTGTTCTCAGGGTGTTGTGTTGCTAAATGGAGTCTGAGCAGTTGTGTGTGTGTTCTCAGGGTGTTGTGTTGCTAAATGGAGTCTGAGCAGTTGTTCACCAGAGGCTACGGCAGGAACAGCTACAACAGCATCACGAGCGCTAGCAGTGACGAAGAGCTTCTCGATGGAGCCGGCGTCATCATGGACTTCCACACAACAGAAGACGACAACCTTCTCGACGGGGACGCGTCTCCAGGTAAACCTACACACTGCACCTACATACACTCATACACTCCTCCATACACTCATATATACACTCATACACTCCTACACTACAGACGTTGCCTTACTTATGAGACTGAGGGTGTGTTTACACTAGGGATGCACCGATATAAAATTTTGGCCGATAACCGATAATTCTTTATATTTGAATGCCGATAACCGATATATTGGCCGATAAATCCAAATCCAAATTTTTATATAATTTTTGAGAGACTGATTACAAAAACAAAAGTCTCACCATTAAAATCCATGTCCCAAGCACACAATTATAATAATGTTCTCATTATAATTTTATGTAGTCTATATGACAGACTTGCACTGCTCATGTTGCACTGAACTGTATTTTCCTGTTTTGAAGTGATTCCAATCATATTTCAAGCAATTCAAAACCATAATGATGATCAGTGCGCATCTGAAGTGTCTCAGCTGAAGAATATATTCCATTATTTATCGGCTTTAATATATCGGCCAAATTTTGTTATCGGGCCGATAATGATAACATTAAAAATGAACATTTATCGGCTGATACCGATATAGTGGCTGATATCGTGCATCCCTAGTTCACTCCTGGTATTGAGATGTGTTTTGGTCGATCGGATCACAAGTGGACGACACTAAATACAGCTGTAAACGGGTCTAAACGCTTTGAGCTCGTCCACTTTCCAACACTTCCAGAGGAGGATGAAAACACATTCGGCCGGATTGCTTTCGTAGTGTAAACACTCGTGTGATCGAATGTGTTCACACAGCCTCAGAAGCTCGTCTGCTCTCCGTCTACTGAACTCATGCGTAACATTATGAGAAGAGGTTATACAGACGAGATTTAAACTCTGTCGACTGGAGACCCAAGTTTAGTTTGAAGATGAAAAACGTATCAAACACAATGTTCTCTCATCATTCCTGATTTCTAACACACACTCACAGCGTTCGGCTGATTTCTAACACACACTCACAGCGTTCGGCTGATCTTGGGTCTGTAAGAGCAAAAACTAAAGTTCATATGTAAATTGCGCAAGCTTATTTTGTGCATTAGATCGAAAGATCTGAAAAAACACAAACATTTCCCGCCCATAGACCCTCCCCTCGAAGAAATCAGGACAGAAGTGGATGAAAGTGGACAGAAGAGACGGATTAAAACACCAGGAGTAAACGGGAATGTCTCTCCCTCGTCCACTTGTGATCCGATCGACCTAAACGCATCTTAATACCAGGAGTAAACAGGGCTTTAGAGTGTGTTCACACTTGTGATGTTTGGTTGGATTAAACCTAACCCTGGTGTGATTGCTCTGTTAGTGCGGTTCATTTGAATAAGTGTGAACGCTGCTGTCTGAACCAAACGAAAAGAGGAGTCTCGATCCGCTTCCAAACTGAAACATGAACACAACACGGACCAAAGACATCTAAACAAACCAAAAACAGGATGTGATGTCACAAGATGCGACCATAAAAGGACAGAACGCTCGAGCACACCTGTTTATTCTCGTCATCGGCTGCGTCCTAAATCACATACTCTCTTGAGTAGGTACTTATTTTGAATAAGTAAATACTTCTCGAGCGCTAAAAAAGTGTGTTCTATATAGTATGAATGTAATCCGAACGTTGTCGTTATCATGTGACCTGCCAGCGTCAGTTGTGTTCGCAAATCCTCTCCCGTTGCCTCATGGGACAGTGAAGTGTCCATCATACGCGCACCTCAGAATCTCACTGGAAGAAGTGGGTCATCCGGGGACGTTTGCCTATTCTTTAATGAGTACGGTTAGCCTGGTTAAAACCAGACCATTCTCAGTAGTAACTGAGTTATGGTCTGGCAAAGCTTCATTAATAACTCATTTCCAAAGGGGCGTCACCAACGGACGTCGCTCAAATGCCTCTGGGCGCAGTTGGATAGACCTAAAACCAATCAGAGCGATCGCCATCGTGTAAAGCCATATGCTGCGACCCAATTCGCCTAAGTTCCACTACGCCATAAAAGTATGTACTCTTTTTGTGAAGAAAATGTATTTACTTTTGAATGTGTAGCAAAAAAGTAGGCAAGCTTTGGGACATACTACTTCGTCATCTTTATCGGACGGATCTGTCGCGTGCATCCTGTCACTTAAACTGCCCTGTCAATCATCTTGTCACAGTTAAAATCCTCTATTAAATCTAATTTAATTTCCTACCGTTTCGGAGAGAAATGTAGTAGCACGTTCATCTGCCAGTGGGTCTTTCATGGAGACTGTCCTCATGTGTTTGCAGTTTGAATATAATAATGCATTTAAAAGTTGATCGGATGTCGCTCAAATGCCTCTGGACGCAATTGGATAGACCTAAAACCAATCAGAGCGATCGTCATTGTGTAAAGCCCGCCTCAACGTTTCTGATTGGTGCCGCGATTTCTAGGCCATGGAAATGGGCTTGAATGAGCTCTTTGTCAGACTACTTGCAGAGCAAATCTGAATTTGCCAGAAGTTGTCTGGGTTTTCCCAGGCTAGAGTACAGTGACCTCAGACGTGTAAACGCGCGCTCGATGGACGTGTTTGACTGTTGCGCTCGCGTCTCGCTTCTTTTGCAGCGTTTTGCGTGCAACAAAGAAGCAAAACTTCATAAGATGTGTAAAACACATCTCTAGACCTTGCACTTCTTCCCAGTTCCACTGCCCGCGTCTCGCATTTTTCTAAACAAAACAGTTATGTAAAATAAAATGTAAAATAATTATTTATCTTATAGTAAAATATTACAACAGTAATATTTCTTATTAATAAAAATGTTTACATATAACACCTGGTGTTTCTGATCCAGTTCCTGATGGACAGCCTGATCTCTCTCTGTTTGTTCATGCTGAATATTCAGTTTCAAACAGAAATACACATTTTTACAAGTTAAACACGAACGCTGTCATGTTGAAATAAGTGCTGGTGATTGTTGTTTTCTACAACATTATGTTAATCGTGTCAGTATAAGAAACGCTGCATGAATGAACCACAGCACAAGTGGTTATTATTATTATTATTATTATTTTTAACAGACACCTCTTAGAGTTATGATGTTCACTCATGTTTTTGTAAGAAGTCTCTTCATGCTCACCAAGGCTGCATTTATTTGATTAAAAATACAGTAAAAACAGTAATATTGTGAAATATTATTACAATTTAAGAACTGTTTTCTGTGTGAATATATAGCAAAGTGTAATTTATTCCTGCGATCAAAGCTGTATTTTCAGCATCATTACTCGAGTCTTCAATGTCACATGATCCTTCAGAAATCATTCTCATATGATGATTTGATGCATTTGAGAAACATTTCAGATTATTAAAAGTTGAAATTAGTGCATATTTTTGTGGAAAACTTATTTTCAGGATTCATTGTAAATATAAAGTTCATAAGGACAGCATTTATTTGAAATGGAAATCTTTTGTAACATTAAATATGCATTTACTGTCGCTTTTGATCAATTGAATGCATCCCTGCTGAGTAAAAGTATTAATTTCTTTCTCTTGAGTGGGAGTGTATTGGGGTCAGTGGTTCCTGCTATTGGGTTTCTGAGTGTATAGGACCCAGAGCTTCTTCTGTGAGTGTGTGTGTGTCTTTATTTTAGTGTCTTTATCAGAGCAGTGTCTGAAGATCATGCCTGAAAGTTTCTAAAAAGAGAGCTTTACATACAGAGGTCTTATATGAGTGTGTTTTCTGCATGAGATCTGTTACTCTGTTAATCTGCTATTAGTCGGTTCATTATTCATGAGTCTGGCAGACCTTTGTTGAATGGACCAGCAAACACAACAAGAAACAGGGAGGTGTCGCATTTCATTCAGCAATCTCTGCCCTGTCAGACTCTCTCAAAGACAGTTCCCTGTCCGACACGGGCCGGCGCTGAGGGAAGCCTCGGGGAAAACCAGGTACGGCTCAGGATCTGATCTGGGGGAGGAAAATCGAATTCCAAGTTTTCTGATAAAAATTGAAATTGTGATTTTTTAAAAAAAAATGCAATTTAAAAAAAATATATATACCAATTATACCAATATATACCACAATTTGGCCAAAATTTGTGACTATATAACAATATGGCTTTATAATAATAATAATAATAATAATAAATTATTATTATTAAATAAAATATAAAATTACTAAATAAATACAGAATATGAAATATTACTATTGTAATATTTAAATAAAAAATAGATATTTAAGAAATACAATATGAAAATATATTTTTTGTACATTACAACTGTAAAATGATAATGCTAATATTTATGGCTGTTTTAATTTCTTCATGTATAATTTGAAAAACATTTTGTTAGTATATAATATCAATATGGATGTAAAATAATAGTAATAATAATAATTAGTAAAATAAAATAAGTATTACTCTTATAATATTTCACAAAAAAATCAAATAATTATGAAATACAATATAAAAAAATACTTTTTATTTTATATTACAACTGTAAAATTACAATACTAATATTTATGGCTGCACAATTTGGCCAAACTTTCATCAGGATATATCAATATTGATATAAAATAATAATAATTATTGTTGTTATTTTTAATAAATAATGGATACTAAAACAAAACACTGCAAACTAAATTAAATAGTTACTATTGTAATATTTCATTGTAAAATAAAACATTGTATTTAAAAAAGAAAACAATATAAAACATTACTTTTATTTTGCATTACACTGTAAAATTACAATAGTAATATTTATGGCTGTTTTAATTTTTATTTCTTTATGCACATTTTGCCCTAATATTTTGTGAGCATATATCAATCATATGTGGATAAAATAATATATACTACAAAATAAAAATATTACTATTGTAAATAAAAAAAAGTAGTATTTAAGAAAAACTATAATCATAATACTTTTATTTTACATTAAAACTGTAAAATTACATGATTAACTTTAATAGTTGTCTTTTAAACATTAGATCATCAAGCTTTTATCCTGATACCCTTATGTTTAGGCATGTTACCTTCACAAATACACAAATATCGATCCCGGTTTTTATTTTTAATAATCGCGCAGCCCTACTTTAATAAAGAGCCACTTTATTAAACGATGGGAAATCTGGCATGACTGAAGGTGACAGTCAGACCGGAAACGTGTGGATGTAAAGAAATGCCGCATGGGAACCAGTTTAACTGGCCTGTCACCGTGAAGGCGCGTTCCTGTGAGTTCAGACTGGTATCCACTTACTCCGGTTGTTGCTGTGTGTGAGTACGTGTCAGTTGTGTGTTGCTGTTTATAACCTCGGTGTGATGAAGAGGGTCTCTGGCGCTTCACCCTCACAGCAGGTGTTCAGTTTCAATACTCCGCGTGTGATGACTTCTGAAGCAGAAAACACTGACAGGACTGAGGCGCTTTGATTTACACACCATAACAAAGCCTATGGGTGACCTACTCACACAGTCCAGAGCTGTTGCCTGGCAACAGCAGGATTATTGCTAAAGGTAAATGGTGATTGTGGGGTGTGTGTGTGTGTGAAGGTCTACTTTTTTGAGCACTGAAATGGTTCTAGGTGCTTGTGTGTGTGTGTGTGTGTGTGTGTGTGTGTCAAGTCAGGTCACCTTTATTTATATAGCGCTTTTTACAATGCAGATTGTTTCTAAGCAGCTTTACTAATTTAGTTCATTTATATAACATGTCATATGTCAATCATCCGTCTCAGTTCAGTTCTCAATGCAGGCAGATCAATAATATTGTTGAATATTAAATGTCCCCAACTAAGCAAGCCAAAAGCCAAAGGCGACAGTGGCAAGGAACCAAAACTACATCAGGTGACAAAATGGAGGGAAAAAGAATATCATCAGAAATTGTATAATTATTAATCACAAATGGCAAAAAAGCCATAGAAATATTGATTGGTCTAAGGTTTTGAAATGTGTCTATATAATGCAAAGGCTTTTTTTCGCTGCTTTCATGTCATATTTAGGGTGAAATACCTCCCATATCCAAGAAGTACTTCTTATTTACACTTGTGTATACATTTTGAAGACATGATTGTAATATCATTTTACCGTTCAATGATAGAAACAGACAGGCTAGCAAACCGAACGCGACGGTTTTTATTTATTTATTTATATTAGACATAGGACAGACATGAAACATTAACAACTATAACAAGACATCCAATAAGATAATAACAAAAAACTAAATAAAAAAAATAGGTTTACAATAAACCGAACCGGAATGTGCGACGTGTGTGTGCGCGTCTCGAACGTGCTGACGTCATCGGCTGCCGCATTGACGCACTGGAGTGACGCAATCACGCAGCTGTCTTCTCAATCTCACTCACTCAGCGCTGCTGGTCATGGCCGCCGCAATCTCTCCGGCTGCCCGAGCGCGCCTGTGACCCGAGGATCGCGATGATCGGCGTGGAGGAGGTCTCCGCAGACCCGTATCTCCCGTACGACGGCGGAGGGGACACGATCCCCCTGCACGAGCTGAGCGGCAGAGGTACGTCACTGTCCGACCGACCGCGGACCGAGACACTCATCGCCTATAATTTATTATATATATGTATATGCGTACGCGCGCGCACCTCACGCATCATGTGTGTTGTCAGTGTCGGTGAGCTTTGAGTGCGTTTGCTGATAGGACACAGTTTTTCACACGCACTAATAGGTGTGTGTTATTACATCAGTGGGAGTGTGTTGCAATGCACTCATAATAAACGTGTTGCATTTACAACACAGGTGCAATAACGCACATAATGCGACAGTGCACTCGTCTCGCACACTCGTGCGAATGCATGCAGTGTGTTGTTTTTTATGTGCGTTATCAGAATTAAAATGGGATTTATTTATTTATTTGATTCCTTGTGACATGCGTGTATTGTGTGCATGCGTATGTGTGTGTTGCTAGACTTGTTTTGCTACACCTAAATCAGATAATTATTTAGTTTAGATCTTCTGATGGCATTGGGTTTGCGTTAGGGCAAAGCAAATATCATAAACTTAGTAAATAGACACTGCAGCATCTGTGAGTGTGTGTTTCGCACCCTTATCTCAGGAGATCTCAAGGTGTCTGTTATGTATTGTTGTTGCGTCCTGGGTTATTATAGTGAACTGAAACCATATAAAAGCTTTTTCATTGCTTATTTTACTTACATTTATTTTATTTCAGCTAGTTGCCAAGGCAATATCAAAACCATACAAAACTATTAATAAAACCATACTATCTTCTCAATAATACTAAAGTAACACAGAGTTGTTGAATTTGCCTGTCATTCATAATTCATAATTCCAACAGGAGAGACTTGTTGCTCTCCTCTGTGTGAGTGCTGTAATGCATTAGGGATAAAAGTCACATGACTTGAAGAATAATCCATCACGATTCTCCGTGACCCTCCGCAGGGGCGGTGCTAAGGTCTGGATATTAGCTTTAGCCCAAACTAAAATTAGATATTTTTATTTAAAGGAATTAGTTAATTATAAAAGAGCTTTCAGGGAATAAAGAAAAAGAAAAGCTTATTGTATTAGTGAAATAATTTAAACTATTAGCAAATAATATTTTATTTTTACTCTACATGAATCAAGGAAATTATAGCATATGTTCAATTCAAAAAGGCAGAATTTAATAATAATAAAATAGTTGAGTAATTTGCCTCACCGGATCCTGTCGGTAGTTGAACATTTTCTATTGTAAAACAGTTGTCAAATATTAAATGTTTATCTACTTACATTTTACCAGGCTTTCGTTCACTGTTAACACCCTTCTGTGAACGGTAAGCCCCGCCTTCTTCAATCTTTTTGACATTGATGAGCTAGAGTCTAGACCGCTGGACTTTCAGTCATCCTAACAACAAACAGAGCGCTGCGTAAGGCAAGGCAAGTTTATTTATATAGCACATTTCATACACATTTTACATAGAAGAAATTCAAATAATAAAACGAAATAAGAATAATTAAAACAGTTTAGAAAAATACAGTACAGTACAAACAGTCGGACGAACATTGGCACAGTGCTCATTCAGTAAATGCACAGCTGAGTCTGGATTTGAGTCTGGATTTGAATGTGACTACAGTAGGAGCACATCTGATCTCCTCTGGAAACTGGTTCCAGCATAATAGCTAAAAGCAGATTCACCATGCTTAGAGTGAACCCTTGGTATTTCTAGCTGATATGATCCTAGTGATCCGAGTGATCTGTTGGGCTTATATTCAGTGAGCATATCTGCAATGTATTGAGGTCCTAGGCCATTGAATGATTTATATACCAGTAATAATACTTTAAAATCAATCCTAAGTCTGGGAGCCAGTGTAAAGACCTGAGGACTGATGTGATATGTTCATATGTTCAGTGGTTCTAAATGGAATAATGGAGCGCATCAGAGCAGCATCAAGAATATCAAATACATTGCAGTGAATCTCTTATTTGCATCTTAAAGGAGAACTCCGGTCAATTTTAACATTGAGCTCATTTTTTTGTACATTTGGAGTGCTGTCAATACAGAGAACAACGACAAAAATCGGTGTTGCCTACACCGAGTTATTCTATTTTTAAAATTTGCACCCTGTTGACTTCAATGGGGCAAGTACTAAACCTGCTTTTAGCCTCTTAACATCCTTGATGTGTCATTACAAGTGCACAGGTCATGTGAGTGATTCCTTCAGAGTGAACACGAGTGAGTCTGACTGCAGTAGATGTGAAAGATATGTATAAAAATGATGTTATTTAAGCCAGCGCAAATACCTTTGTTTACATCCTGTTTTTCGGTTGAAGTCCAAAGTAGTCGATTGCAGAGTTCACACGCATAGGTTTAATACCTATGATCACGCGCGTGAACTCGGCAATCGACTACTTTGGACTTCAACCGAAAAACAGGATGTAAACAAAGGTATTTGCGCTGGCTTAAATAACATCATTTTTATACATATCTTTTACATCTACTGCAGTCAGATTCACTCGTGTTCACTCAGAAGGAATCACTCACATTTTCTGTGCACTTGTAATGACACATCAAGGATGTTAAGAGGCTAAAAGCAGGTTTAGTACTTGCCCCATTGAAGTCAACAGGGTGCAAATTTTAAAAATAGGATAACACGGTGTAGGCAACACCGATTTTTGTCGTTGTTCTCTGTATTGACAGCACTCCAAATGTACAAAAAAATGAGCTCAATGTTAAAATTGACCGGAGTTCTCCTTTAAGTTTATTGCCAATAATAATGACAGGTTTGCGAAAGTGTAGAACTCGGTGAGCTCTCGCAAAACACACTTTCTTCCTCTGATTGGCCGATGCGTTCAACAGACATGTCTGTGATTGGCTGCAATGCACAACTCTGCAAAAGCACGTTGTAAGTTCCTTTAATGCAAAGGGAAAAATAGAAATAAAACTGTAATATGCACTTTTCATGATTAGGTAATCGCGGCAGCTGTAATCTTATTCATATTTGTTTTTCTGATTAATTGTTTTGCTCTATGAGAAAGACAAGGTAACGAAATATTCGGGGGTTTACCAAAAACATTGGAGGCTTAAGCCCCCGTAGCCCAGCCCTAGCGCCGCCCCTGGCCCCCCGTATGGCTGTGAAATCCATTATTTGCATTCACAATATTTCCAGTCAGCGTGCTTGAATTTCTCATCCAGCGACATGTGCCACATTAAAGCACCCTACACACCGGGACGAATATCGGCGCGCGTTTTTCAATGCGTTTTTTGTGTTCACACCCAAGCGATTATCGCTGATGATGAGCCGAGTGAACATGCAAATTCATTCCCTGACATTAGATGGCGCTTAATGTAAAACAGAAATACCCCGGTACACAAGGTGCAATACCACTCCATAACAGTTCTCTTTTATCAAGATTTTTGTAGTCGCTGTCGCGTTTGTCATATAGTTCTTTATGTTCCGACACCAACGAGACCAGCAACTCTACATTCATCTTGCCTTGCATCTTCCTCGTCTCATTTCTTCCCGGCAGTGTAGACGCTACTTGGCGTATCTTCTTCGCCGTTACGTATGTGTGCTCGGCAAGACCGTTTTGTGTTTGAGCGCCCCCAAGTTGTGTTTTACTGTAACTTCAGAAGCTCCAGACACGTTAGCAAAAGCGCCAATCTCATTGGTCAGATAGTTTTTGACGCGGCGCGTCAAACCAAAAAAAAAACTCGAGGCGTTTTTAAAAAAAAGACACTTTTACGCGTGGCGTTTTTCGCGTCGGTGTGCACACTCACATTAGCACCCTTTGTTTAGTCACGAGGCGTTAAACGTCGGCGAATATCGCGTGTGAAATTCGTCCCGGTGTGAACAGGCCTTAACACCCAGAGTTCAGTGTTTTCTTTGGTTGCAGTCACAGGCAGTGAGAGATTTTTCTTAAAGGTGCAGTAAGTGATTTCTGAGGAACATAGTTGATATTTGAAATCAACCCAAACACACACATTGCTCCTTTCATTGCTCCACCCCAAAATGCATGAACACTAGGGGTGTAACGATTCGTTTTAACAACGATTCGATTCGTATCGCGATTCGTGGTTGTCGATATGATTCAAGGACGATATTGGTTCATTTAGAACGATACGATCCGAAACGATTCAGTGACTTTTTAGCCAAAAATTCTTGAAAGGGAATCAGGTATCAATTAATTATGCGCGTGCAATTAAAGAGTGCACGCTACGAGCACAGTATAACGATGACAGGACATGAGATTTCGTTTTTCTGAGGTGAGAGATTTTATTTTCGTTACAAGTTATGAAAATAATGATAGAATAATGACACGGACATATAGCCTGCCAACATCATCTGACCGCAGATACTGAATCTGGACAACACATTTTTTTCTAATTTAAAACGTAACGACGTTGCATGCTTGTAGTTTATTTTGTGCTTTATATATAGGCTAGTGAAACGATATAAGCCTGCAGCACGTGCAATTGAAGAGTGCGCGCTATTGCAGTATAGCGGCTGAGAGGACAGGAAAGTCTGAGGTGAGAGACTTTGCGCTGCTTGTTGTCTTTGCGCTGCTGCTGGCCGTCGCGCATGGCGATCACGTCACAGATAGGCAGACTGAATCGAGTAACGTTTAACGCCTTTTTCATTAAAAGTGCTAAGAAAGAAACATCCTTATAAAGTCTGACGTGCTTAAATCAAATGCGTTATTTCATAGTATCGATACAATCGATTCATTACCTTTTAAAACGATGTTAGATTGCTATATGTCTAGATCGATATAACTTGCCGAGCACAGATCGATGTAGTTGGATCATTAAGAATATAAATCGATACATCGATGTAGTTGATGAATCGTTACACCCCTAATGAACACGCTATGCAGGGGTGGATGTCCCTATCATAGCAGAAGCAAAGCAAAATTAAGCTTTGCCAAAAACAAGGTGAAGGTAACGAACGAACGACGAGAAAAAAACCCAAAAAACATTCAGTAAATAAATAGCAAGAGTTGGTTGTTATTCGCCAGCAGCTCCAGACAAACAATGACACTCAAAACTGTCTGTAACGAGTTCGTTGTTATAGGAAGGAGGAGGCGAGAACCGGCGAACATTCAACAATCTTTAATAATAAAATAAACCAACTGAACCAACAAAATGAAAGTAAAGACAGCAGCCCCTCACAGACAACAGCTGTCACATATACCAAAACAAAACATCAAATAAAATAGTCCAGGCCTGGTCCTCTCTCTTTCTTCACTGTCGTCGCTCCTCCTTTTATGCTTCCGCTCCTCCGTGAGAGATACGAGACCAGTGCGTCGCGCAGGTGATGCTCATTATCATTATCAATCACGCCACTCGTCCTGTTACAATAACTAACATCAGAGGTGTAAAATACTTGAGTAATTTTACTTGATGATTACTGTACTTAAGTATTATTTTGGGAGATTTTTACTTGTGTACAATTAAAAATCAATACTTTTACTTTGACTTAATGACATTTTTTTAAGAAAAAAAGTACTTTTTACTCCTTACAATTTTATTTATAGTCAAAAAGTACTTATTTTTTGGAGATCACAGATGGACTCGATGATGGTGAGATCAGATCATACCGGCTGTTGTCAGACTCCTTGTGCATACACAAATCTCACTGGATTATTACAATTAATGGCAAAAAGAATGTTTGGAAATGTAAACTGATATTTCCTACTGACACACTACAGCAAAAGATATAAATAACTGACTTAAAACATTTTTGGGGACATTTTTGGGGTGGGGATATTAACATGCCTAAGACTTTTGCACAGTACTGTATATATATATATATATTAATAACATATCTGCTTCTACTTCTGCCTGTTATCGGACCTGGATGAGGAGCAGCGTGACTCGCTTAATAAAACCTCTTTAAAAATGGCGTCAGGTTTATTTAAACTCGATAATCCGTGAGCAAACGCCGCAGTTCAGTGTGAGGCGAGCCACAGCACAAACACACACGTCTCTGTCATATTTAGCGAGTGCAGACGAACATGAACCAAACACAACACACACACTTCTCACCTCACGGGGTTAAATAGCACGTCCCTTTAAAACGTTCGCTTTGGCTGACGTTCTCCGTGTAATGTTAAATCGAACTGATACACTGCTAAGTGGTTAAATTGTGAAGCAGTTTTAAAGATCTAAATACCTGTAAGACTTAATGGCTTCACTCGTTCTGTTTTTGTCTCGATTTTCAGTTGAAAATCCCTAAAACGAGTTCAATTTACTTGAAAAGCGTCAGATTTTAAGACTTGTGATCCCATTAGCTGTTGATTATTAAAGTGATAAATGCAATATTAATATTATTGATATTAATGAAGTATTAAAATAAATATAAGTGTATTTTGTGTCTCTCTGCACTGGCAGATTTTTTTCACATATTTTTCACTTAATATTTGCACTTAAAACATAAAAAGAACAAATTGCACTCGCATTAAAGACACATTCTCTAAAAGTAACTCTTAATATCTTATGCAGCGCTGCTTCTCAAGCAAATGCATCTAGTTTTGAGAATGTTTAGATGGAGGATCTGTAAAACAAGGGGATAAAACTCTAGTTTCTATTTTTCATAGTAACGCTTTGGTTACTTTTGCACTGCTTTTTGTTCACAATAACAGTATTTTGGTGTATTTCTGCATATATAATTTTATAGCTCATTTGATTATGCTTTAAGCTGCCGATAATTTTACCATGCTTAAATGAATTTCCTCCCGTAAGCAGTGCAACATTGTGAAAGAGGCCGGTGTAAAAGGCCACGGCCCGTCTCGTGTGTGTTTACACTGGTGTAGGAGGAACACTAAACGTGCAATTTTTCATCAAAAGACCAGATGATCTACAGGAAGCAAATGACTTTAACATGCAGTTTTGTGGAAGCTTGAATTGCAGGTTTGGCTTGTAACTCTCACACACGCACACACACTCTTCAGTGAAACACGTCTGCTGTTGTGGCCTTGAGTCGGCCCGAGGGTCTCTCTGCTCTCTGTGAGTCAGCGGGACGCTTTGGTTCGCTGTAGTCGTGTCGGCTCGGAGGGGGACGTGTGCGTCAGATGAAACGAGCTGCGGTCTGGTTTAATCTCTGCAGTTTGTTTAAACACATTAATCTTGTTCCTGTGAAGAACGTTGAGGGGATTTCTGGTAGTCAATAATTGTATCCCTTACACTCATCTTTGATCACTGAAATTACATATTAAAAAGTTTTTTCCCTTTGAAAATAAATTATTTATGCCTTAAAATAGCTTGAATGTAACTCGACACCCTCGCCTCATTTAGTATACGCGGTTCTATGAATATGCAAATGAGCCCCGCCTCCACTCACTCACACAGCTCAGAGATCCACTGGTTGACGATCACACGTTGATCTGATTGGTTACAAGGTAGTTTGTGACGTCAGAAACACCAGCGATTTCAAAGTGTGTTTTTGAGACTGTCTTTGGTTCACTGCAGTTTTAAGGAGAAAATACTCAGCAATGCTGTCGACTTATGAATTTACACATGATTTGTCTTAAAGCGTATTAAAAACACCACATAGACACATAAACAACATTAAAAGCTGGATTTTCACCACAGTGGGACTTTAAATATATTTTGAGTTTATAGATTCTCTCTATTGTGAAAGATTTAAATTTCCCCTTGTGATATCTTAAAAATCCTAATCAGGTGACTGTCACATGACTAATAGATTGCAGTATTGTAAAGCCCGTGAAATTGGTCCAATGGAGGTTTTCCAATAACACAGGGAAGGTCTCACGTGCTCTGTCCTCACTCATGCGAAGTATTGGTTGGTTAAATGCAATATATATTAATCACATATTTACTCGTTTATTTCATCTGACTCCATAAATGAAAAGGTTTTAATGATATCTGTGGATCATTAATCATGAGTGAATGTTTGACTATTCCGTTTAACTCTTCAATGGAAATAATATCAAAGTCAGTTAGAATAATCAAATGTAACAATTTATTATGTCAGGTAAATGTATCATGCCAATTTCATAATCAATTCAAAGATAATCGATACAAAACATCAAATTCTCCGGAATAAAGAAAAGATGCAAACCCAACTTTAAGAAATACATGAGGCTGAGAGATCTCGGTCTCTCAGCCTCACGGGCCATCTGAAGTACAGAAAAAGGCCCCGATCTCCCTGCTGTACTCCATTAAATAGCCAGACCTCTTTCACATGTAAACATGTGCTAACAATAGTAAATTTGCATTCTGAGGTACACTGTAGCACCTATTGGGGGGGTGTGACCATTTGCTTGAGAGATCAACCCCTCCTTGTATGCTAGTTATCCATAAACCTTCAAAAACCTTATTGCCTTGTGTTTTACTTATTCTGAGATGAGAGAATTGTACCAGTCGCACTGTGACATTTTAAACGATACCAAACATGAATATACTCTGTGATAATCATTCCCATTAAACCATACATTTTCTTGGGTGAAATCAGGTTATCACCTGAGCATGAGAGAGAGGGGGTGAAGGGGAGAGGGAAGGAGATGTAGATTAGATGACTCGGGGGTGAGACTTTCGTCTCGATGGTGCATGAGAGCCAGTTCAAATGCTAATCTCCAGAGAGGTCCTTTTGTTCTCTCAGGGCCTGGTCACCCCCAAAACAGACTGTCTGGAATTTCCTAATTTATCAATTCTTACAGTATGAAAGGAGTCTGAGTGTGTTGTTTTTCCACACCCTGACGGCTATATGTGATTGTGTTTAAAATGTTATAGCCATGAACAAATAAAGGCTTTATATATTGTTTTTTGTAAATTCTCGAGTGCCTTGGCCTTGTATATTTTTAATAGCTAATGATCTTCAGTGTCATACTCTACTAATCCTCTGCCATTGAGTTCTAACAGATTTGACTAATGAATTCATATAAAATAAAATAATAATAATAAAAAAGCTATCAATATTAACACAAAACATGAATATTGATAAATTATATTAATATTTAAGTATTAGGTGAAATATTTGCTGTCAGCTATTGTTAAAAATATTATTACTAATTGATAACACTAAATCTATTTATTTCACAAAGTATAATTATTAATAAATAATAGTAATTAAATAACAATACAATTAATACGAACTCAAAACAATACAAAATATGAATTAATATTGTATTCATATTAAAAGGTATTAACATGAAATAATAGCCATTATCTATTAATAAAAAAGAAAATGTATTAATAATCAAAATATATGAATTAATAAATAACAAAATAAGCAAATCATTCACACTAAACAATATTATTCATATTTACTTAGTGTTAAAATAAGAATAGCTGTTTATGAAAAATACACAATAAATAATAAAATAGTTTATTTAAATAATAAATAAATTGATAAATTTACTATTAATAATTGACAAATTATTAAAACAAACTATTAGCTGTTTATTAATAACAATATTAATAATAATTAAATAATAAACAAAATACATAAGTATTAATATTAACACAACAATGAATCAAGTCTTCATTTATATAGCGCTTTTAACAATATAGATTGTTTCAAAGCAGCTTTACAGTGATAATAGGAAACTAAAGTAACAGAGATTGTTTGGGCTTTACAGCAGCTCTAGAATAAAGTTATTGTCCAGATAAAGTATTAAAATAAGAATTACTATTAGCTGTTGATTATTAAAAATACTAACAGTAACTTATAAATACTAATATTGGTAGAATTCTTTCAATATGATTTCATCTTAGCTTTCACTATGATTTCATGCTTACTTTTTTGACAGATGAGTCATGCCTGTGGTTTTGTGCACTTATTAGTAACAGACCTGCAGCCACACACACATTTTCCTTCTCATGCTAGTCTAGATGCTGATCTCGGCTGAACGCTGAATGCTAGATGTTGATCTTCGGCCTGTGTTTGTCCTCATCACAGATGCATGTATTTATATTTGTAAGAATGACATTTCATGTGCCATTTCTGGGTTTACAGTAGCTTATTTTATTTTTTTATCAGTGTAACCTCTTGTTAGCTGTTTTCTGAGTCACCGGGTAGATTTGTTTCTAGAAAAGGGAAGTGTGTACAAGTGAGTGTTTCTCTAGCGCGTGACGGTGTGCAGTAGCTGTGCCGTGTGGCGCTCGGGTCTGTGTGGTAAAGCTGATTAGCTGATAATCAGCTGCGGTGACAGCCTCATTGATCGTGTGTACGGCCTACACACACGCGTCCAGATGACCCAGATCTCGGCCTTCGTTGAGTCGCCCACTGTGGGCATCAAAAAAGATGTTGTAATGAGTGTTGAACGAAGGTGCAACGTCGAAGAGTTGATTGACTTGAGTTGAGGTTTGTTCAGTTCACTAACCTCAAGTAAGAGCTACTAAAATAGTAAGGGTGTATTGATTCACTTGGCGAATCATCAATCTCAAATCCTGCCGATGCAATTGCACATCTATCTTGGAAACATGGGACTTTTGAATTGTTTATTGTTTGGATATAAACGTGCAAATCACCTTTTGAAAGTAACTTGGCGCTTCAAGTAACTATTGTATCATTACATCGTTACACCAGTAGGTGGCGACAAGTGACTGTTAAAAATGTGTTTGTCATTGAATCATTCATTTAAGAGAGTCGATCAAAAACGCTGATTCATCCAGTAATGAAACAAGTGAAGTCTTTATGAGTGAGTCATTGAATCATTCATTTAAGAGAGTCGATCAAAAAACGCTGATTCATCCAGTAATGAAACAAGTGAAGTCTTTATGAGTGAGTCATTGAATCATTCATTCAAGAGAGTCGATCAAAAACGCTGATTCATCCAGTAATGAAACAAGTGAAGTCTTTATGAGTGAGTCATTGAATCATTCATTCAAGAGAGTCGATCAAAAACGCTGATTCATCCAGTAATGAAACAAGTGAAGTCTTTATGAGTGAGTCATTGAATCATTCATTCAAGAGAGTCGATCAAAAACGCTGATTCATCCAGTAATGAAACAAGTGAAGTCTTTATGAGTGAGTCATTGAATCATTCATTCAAGAGAGTCGATCAAAAACGCTGATTCATCCAGTAATGAAACAAGTGAAGTCTTTATGAGTGAGTCATTGAATCATTCATTCAAGAGAGTCGATCAAAAACGCTGATTCATCCAGTAATGAAACAAGTGAAGTCTTTATGAGTGAGTCATTGAATCATTCATTCAAGAGAGTCGTTCAAAAACGCTGTTTCGTCCAGTAATGAAACAAGTGAAGTCTTTATGAGTGAGTCATTGAATCATTCATTCAAGAGTCGTTCAAAAACGCTGATTCATCCAGTAATGAAACAAGTCAAGTCTTTATGAGTGAGTCATTGAATCATTCATTCAAGAGAGTCATTAAAAAACGCTGATTCATCCAGTAATGAAGCAAGTCAAGTCTTTATGAGTGAGTCATTGAATCATTCATTCAAGAGTCGTTCAAAAACGCTGATTCATCCAGTAATGAAACAAGTGAAGTCTTTATGAGTGAGTCATTGAATCATTCATTCAAGAGTCATTCAAAAACGCTGATTCATCCAGTAATGAAACAAGTGAAGTCTTTATGAGTGAGTCATTGAATCATTCATTCAAGAGTCGTTCAAAAACGCTGATTCATCCAGTAATGAAACAAGTGAAGTCTTTATGAGTGAGTCATTGAATCATTCATTCAAGAGTCGTTCAAAAACGCTGATTCATCCAGTAATGAAACAAGTCAAGTCTTTATGAGTGAGTCATTGAATCATTCATTCAAGAGTCGTTCAAAAACGCTGATTCATCCAGTAATGAAACAAGTGAAGTCTTTATGAGTGAGTCATTGAATCATTCATTCAAACTTTTTTTTAATTATTATTATTAATTCAAATTAAACATTATAAATAGTTGGCAGCAATTTATATTTTGTCAGAACCTCTAGTAATTTACATGCTATTTTGTTTAGTTGTCTATTCATAATCGTGGGAGAATCACGATCTCTGTGTGAAACAACAAAAATTGTGATTCTTAATTTATCCAGAATCGTGCAGCTCTTCTATATGTACATGCATTTAAAGTTCACTTTCAAGTTTCTTGGTGCAATAAACGTAAATAATCCCATGAATGCATAAAAAAATACAGAATCGATTCATTAATCAAGATCACATCGAATCTCATTGTGAATCGGTTAAAAACAAATACTTCTAAATTTGCAAATATTGAATCGTTCCTGTGAATGCTGAATGGAATCAATCCACTGTCTGCCCACAGATTCACACGCCTACTAAGTAGTCGTCTAGCAGACATTTTATTATTATTATTTTACGATTCTAAAATGGATTCTTTTATCTGTCTATTAAACTTTGACAAAATCATATCGCAACATTCAGATCTGTGTTGGCGCTGCCGCTGACCCAGAGAGAGTCGTCATGAAACAGCTTCAGAAACAGTCTTTTCAACCTCACAGTATCTTTATTTCTGTGATATAATAGTTAAAATTATCATAGAAGTACTTGGATAAAAGTTTAAAGTTCAAATATGAACACTGATGTCTACGATAGTGATCAAAATCAGCTTTTGATAGAAACTTGGTGCTTACAATAACGCATTTATCGATTACATTGTTGACAAGTGACTGTTAAATGTATTTGTTATTGAATCATTTATCCAAGAGAATGTAGAACTGTATGATGCTTCTGAAATAAAAGTCAGAAAGATGATGAATTGTTTTTGTAAATATGACTCTCATCTTATACATCATGTACAGTCTATATAAGTGTATGATTGAACTTTTCCCGATGGTCAAGTGTTAAAAAAATTGCAATATCGAATCGCAATACTTGTAGAATCGCAATTGTTAAAAGAATCGCAATACATATCGTATCGGCACCCAAGTATCGTGATAGTATCGAATCGGGAGGTGGGTGTATCGTCCCAGCCCTACGTGTTTTTACCACAGTAACAGCAGCTGCTCACTCCTCCTCGTGTGTGTGTGTGTGTGTGTAGGGTCGAACTACGCCATGTCTAACGGGGGTGGCGGAGGCGGGGCCAGTAGCTCCACACACCTGCTGGACCTGCTGGAGGAGCCCATTCCCGGTGTGGGAACCTACGACGACTTCCACACCATCGACTGGGTCCGGGAGAAGTGCAAAGACCGAGAGCGCCACCGCAAGGTAACGGCGCATCAGCTGCTCTTTATCTGTGTGCGGGACGATGTGAACCTTTAGATCGTGGTTTGAGTTGGTTTACGTCACACTACTGTATGTGTATGTATATATACAGTATATATGTGTATGTATCAATATTAGGGCTGTCAACTTTAGTCGTTTAGTCGACTAATCGGTCGATGCCGTCTTGGTCGACTGACATTCTCATTGGTCGACCAGTTTCTTTTTTTTTTTCTTTTTTTTTCACCAATAAAGAAATTTTCATTGATTTACTCCTTGATATTTATTCCTTTATAAGCAGTTATATATTACTGTATTCTAAATATAATTAGCCTATGTTTTATCCCCAACTTTAAATGCTTTAATTTAGGCTATTTTGTAACAGCGCCACAGTTTAGCGCACCACGTAGAACACTCGTAGGCTGCACTGCTGCTTCGCGCAATGTAAGGAATATAGGTAGTAATATCTCTATGTGTCTGTCTGTCCGTTTGCATTTTGATTATTTCGAGAACCGTTCATCCAATCGACTTCACAAGGGAGTGCAGTGTCGCATTTGGTGCAATATAGACAGACACGCGAGACGCGACACGTTCAGAATTAATAGTAAACTACAGAACAGCGCGAGCAGGAAGCGGCGCACCTCACGCGAGCAGGGCTTTCTCCGTGAACGGACACTGCACTAGTGATATAAAACGCACACAGTCTGTTAACTTAAGCAATACTTTTAAGGTAGTCTAATATTTTTTTGACTAACAAATTACTGACACAGTAAAGGGTAGATTTAAATAAAGAAAAACGAAATTTAAATAAAGAAAAAACGAAATTTAAATACAGAAAAAACGAAATTTAAATAAAGAAAAACGAAATTTAAATAAAGAGAAAAAGAAATTTAAATAAAGAAAAACGAAATTTAAATAAAGAAAAACAAAATTAAGTTAGCCTAAATTAAAAACGAGATTAATTTAGATTTATAATAACGGGTAAAAAGTCTAATACATTTCGTTTCTATTATTCTATTTTCCATAATGTCAAAGCAACAGCAGCAATACAAGCTCAGACATGCACTTCGGTCCATACAAACTCCGCTGTTCTGCGCTCTAGCTCTAGCATGCACACGTTTTCCACGTGGCTCGAGCCGCGTGTCTCACGCAGGCAGTGTGCAAACTCCAACCTGTTAACATGGGAGCCGAAATAAAAACAGACACGCCACAGCAGCTGAGACTCTCACGCCAGCAGCCAGTGTGTTGCCGGCCTTATTCAAGCGTGAATGAGAACCGTTTCGCGGGGGATCCCAGGTGTCAATAAAAAATTTTTTAAAAAAAAGATTAGTCGACTAATCGTTGCGCAGGACATGACTTTGGTCGACTAAGCATTTCTTTGGTTGACTACAGCCCTAATCAATATAGTTTTTTTTTTAATCATGATGTGGCCATTTTTAAATCTAATGAATTAAACACTTCACACATGAAAGGAACTTAATCTACTTTTATTTATCTATTTATTTATTTATTTATTTTTGATAAATTTCATGACATTTTCAATGAAATTTGACATTTCATTATTGTTTATTTACTTACTAATGTTTTGGGAGGAACTTCAACTCCATCTTTATTTATTTATTTAACTCCTCATTTGTATGTATTATTATTTATTTACTTCAGTATTTACATTTTTTATTTATGTAAATTTTTATTTATTTTTGGAATATTTTTGGAACTCCATCTCTACATATTTATTTACTTTATTTTAGAAAACTTGAACTGTGTCTCTTATTTATTTATTTAACTCCATAAGTGATAGGGTTGGGAGCAGGCTTCACTCTATGTTTTTTTAGATTTTCAGAGTGCTGGCCTTATATAACACATATGAAACAAAGTAAAGAGGCCGCACTATGCATATAAAACGTTTATTTTGCACAAACGCGTTTCGGCGTGTGCCTTCTTCAGTGTGCCTTCTTCAGTGTGCAATCAGGAAAGCTTGTGACCAATCTTAAATACCCACACCCATTGTCATTGACACACCCATCATCGTCATCATCATCAAATAATAATATTAAAGTGATACCGGGACCAATGGTGTCACTATATACTGCAATATAATACTCATAATACATAAAGAATTTTAACACATTCAATACACATGTGGTATTAACCTGCATTTATAGGAAGCAGCTTAGTTTTGTTGATCACCATATTAAGAATTTAGTGCATAACCTGCCCTCGTTTCTAAAAGATACCACCGACTTTTTGGTGAAATTGTCAGGCATTGGAGAGTTGAATCCAACCGATGTGTTATGTTCCATGGATGTGACCAGCTTGTACACTAATATCCCTCACGATGCAGGCTTAGCAGCCTTGGAATATTATCTACAGATAAATGAAGTACCACATACAGAGTTTATTTTATCATTAGCTAATGAAGTTTTAACGAAAAATTATTTCATGTTTCAAAATAATTTTTTCTTACAAACCCAGGGTACCGCCATGGGTTCTCCCATGGCTCCCAATTATGCAAACTTATTTATGGGCAAATTTGAACAGGATTTTATCCATAACAATAATCCTTTTAAACAACAATTAAAAGTGTGGTACAGATACATAGATGATATTTTTTTTGTGTGGTCGGGTTCAAAAGAGGAATTGTCCGCCTTTCACGGTTTTGCTAATACGAGATTGCCCTCTATCAAATTTACATTGACCCATGACGATACGCTCTTGCCCTTTTTGGATGTTTTAGTGAGGAAAGTAGAGAATGTGTTACACACTGAAATTTATCGTAAAGAAACGGATCGTAACTCTTTCCTGCATTTCCAGAGTTTCCATCCACCTGCTCTCAAACGCAGTTTGCCTTACAGTCAACTATTAAGAGTACGCCGGATTTGTGATGATGATGAGGTGTTTGAGCGACAAGCGAATGAATTATGTCAAAGATTTATTGACAGGGGATACACACATAATTTAGTACGTGACTGTTTGGAGCGCGCACGCAGCATCCAACGTACTGATCTGTTGACCAAACGGACCGATCAGAATAACGCTAACACTGCAGTGACATGTGTATCCACTTATGGTCAGATTTTAAATAGCTTAAAGAATATTGTGCATCGCCATTGGCACATTCTAAGCAGTGACCCGAACTTGGGCGACACGTTCCAAGATCCGCCGCGCAGCTGCTATAAACGTGCACCCAATCTCAGAGATCAGCTAGTGCGCTCGCACCTTCCTGCGCCAACTCACTCGCCTTTTCCCTTTAGAATACCATACGGGAATTTCAAATGTTTTAATTGTGCTGCTTGTAATTTTATGATCACAGAAAATACCTTCACACATCCAAAAACAGGCAGGGTGTATAAAATAAAGGGCAGAATCACATGTCTATCAACTTTTATTGTGTATCTACTAACGTGTCCTTGTGGTTTATTCTATGTGGGCAAAACAAAGCGACAATTGAAAACCCGAATTTTCGAACACAAATGTGCCATCAGAAAGAATGACGATAAATCATCAGTTGCAAGACATTTTAATTCTGTGGGACATAATGCCAACATGCTCAAATTTATGGGCTTGGAGCTGGTCAATCGGCCTCCAAGAGGTGGAGACCGTGAGAACCTCCTCTTGCAGCGAGAGGCTTGGCATATTTTTAATTTGAACACTTGAATCCCGCACGGGATGAATGAAGATCTGACACTAAGCTGCTTCCTATAAATGCAGGTTAATACCACATGTGTATTGAATGTGTTAAAATTCTTTATGTATTATGAGTATTATATTGCAGTATATAGTGACACCATTGGTCCCGGTATCACTTTAATATTATTATTTGATGATGATGACGATGATGGGTGTGTCAATGACAATGGGTGTGGGTATTTAAGATTGGTCACAAGCTTTCCTGATTGCACACTGAAGAAGGCACACGCCGAAACGCGTTTGTGCAAAATAAACATTTTATATGCATAGTGCGGCCTCTTTATTTAACTCCATATCATATGTATTTATTATTATTATTATTATTATTATTATCTTCAGTATTTATTTGTTATTTATTTATTTATCTACATATTGATTTATTTTTCGGAAAATTGAACACATCTCAATGTATTTATTTATTTATTTATTTTTGGAAACAAACTCAATCTCCATTTTATGTATTATGATTGTTTTAGTATTTGAATGTTATGTATTTATTTGTGTAAACTTGATGCAAACCAAAAGATTTGATTAATCATAGCAAATGAATAATAAAAGAAGTGCTTGACATTTTGGAGTATTTAAGTATTTAAAATCAGTCATACGACAAATGCGACTCAGTGCAGTGCAAGCGTAGTAACATTTAAATGAATGTGTTTTTTTTAGGCAAACGATCTTCCTGCCCAAACAGGAAGTGATACTGTGGTTTTAAAAGTGACCAGCTACTGGGAGTCTGTCACATAGAAACTTGACTCACATCCTGAATCGGCAGGTTTTTTTGCAGCTGTATTTTCTCATGTTTTGTTCCTCCGTGTAGATAAACAGTAAAAAGAAGGAATCAGCATGGGAATTCACGAAGAGTCTGTACGACGCCTGGTCAGGGTGGCTGGTGGTCACGCTAACAGGACTTGCATCAGGTAAACACCACACACACACACACGCTCTTGTACTGTCACAATCTATCTTGTGAGGTCATTCAGTGATGCAATGCAATCTCTAGCTCCTTACCTAACCCTACAGATCACACCTAACCGCCTAACCCGACCCTGACCCTAAACCGACCCTTAATAATAATCCCTGAAACCAAGTTTTGACCCTCAAACTGGACTTTAAACAGGGTCTCAGAAAGTGAGGACCAGCCAAGATATCCTTACTTTACTCTGTTTGTCCTCACTCCGATGGTCTAAAACTCAAACCGGTCCTCACAAAGATAGTCATACAAGTACACAGATACACACAGACACACACACACACACACACACACACAGACACACACACACACACACACACACACACACACACACACACACACACACACACACACACACACACACACACACAGCTTTTCTCAAACTTGCTTTCACACATCTGTCCACCCACTCACTCATTTGCACACAAGGTCCACAAAGACCTTCACACACACATTTTCCTCCACAGCGTGGTCACTTAACACAAACACGCACACACACATCTTTGAGCCATAATGTTTAATCTTCTGAACACACTTTGCCAAACTCAGCTTATTTCTTAATTCACCCTGAGCTAGAGCAATTGCATTATTTGTCAGATGTTTATTCAAAGCTACATACAGTAAACCTATTACAGAACAGTAACTTCACTCTAAATAAAATTGGCAAGTATTTTATCATTTGGCTTTCTATTGTATCTCCTGGATCATGGTGGTTATCAGTGCACTTTAAAGGGTTAGTCCACCCAAAAATGAACTTTCTGTCATTAATGACTGACCCTCATGTCCTTCCAAACCTGAAACCCCAAATCAGAGGGCGGGGCGAGACGAGACAGGCAGTGATGTAGAAGCAGGCGTTGAGCTTCTTCTGCAGAGCTGGTGTTTAGCGAGCCTGTTGCGTAGTAAAGTGGCACATTCCACACCCTGTCCTGTAGATGTGTTGCCTTCAATACAAGCATTTTATAGACTAACGAGGAAGTTTTGAACTCTGAAACTTACAGGATGTTTTTATAGTTCAATGACCTCTTACATGTCAAAAGATCAGGGGAATTTAGATTTCTCAGTTCATGACCCCTTTAAATTGAATAGTAGGGGTGCACGATTCAGAAAATTTCACGATTCGATTCGATACCGATTTTTAGTCTCAAGATTCGATTCAAAATCGATTTTCGATTCAAAAACGATTCTCGATTCAAAAAAACGATTCACAGTATGTAAATGTAGTTGACTTTTTCCTGTGTGATTGCAGTAGACATACAATTTAAAAGAAAAGAAATAACAAATTAAATGAAGTTTGATATTACTTTGTCTTCATAAAAACTTTTGCAACTAAACAGTGCAAAGTGCCAAGCTTTGGCCAGCTTTCAAATACATTTAATTCAAGTTTAAATTAAAACTTAAATACATTTTTATGTTACATTTAGCTTTAAAGTGCTGTAGTCAGATCAAACAAACAATACTGCTAAATGTAGTTTAAGGAGTAGGCTATTGACTGCAAAATAGGCTACAGAATATTTCGTTCTGTATTGACAGGTGCAATTTTTGAAAATCGATAAAAAAAATACAATAAGACATTATATCTGCATTTATGTCAAAACCTAGACATTTATTAATATGAATATTTGTGTCAAAATGACATATAAACATTCTATTTTGCCTGGAAACGCTTCCAACACGCTTGCGTGTCACGAGAAAAATAGGCGTCGGTTCTATTTCATGCACGCGTTTTCCGCACGACTCGGGCCACACCTGAGACGCGCGTGTCACGCAGGCAGTGTGCAAGCTCTAACCTGTTAATGGGAGCCGAAATAAAAACAGACACGCCACACAGCCAGCCAGCCTTCCTTCTGCTCCGCTTCTGCTGCACTTCTTCTTTGGGCTATGACAAGAGTGTGCAGGCGTAGTGCAAGTGTGAATTCGATGCTGCGCCATCTATGGGAATGGCAAGCTAAACTCATTTCAGGACAATACCAAAAAATATATATTTCAATAAAAAAAAATTAAAAAAACAAGAATCGATTTTTGGAATTCTATGAATCGATTTTGAATCGGTAAAGTTTGAATCGCGATTCATATGTGAATCGATTTTTTTGCCCACCCCTATTGAATAGGTTATATTTAACTTTCTATATCACAGTGGTTACAGGGATCTGTCTTTCAGTAGTGCATGAAGTATTGCATAAATGCCTGTCTTCATCCTTGTCCCCTCAGGAGCGTTAGCTGGGCTGATTGACATCGCGGCCGACTGGTTGAACGATCTGAAGGAGGGCGTGTGTCTCAGTGCCATGTGGTTTAATCACGAGCAGTGTTGCTGGGGCTCCAACGAGACCACGTTTGCTGAGAGAGACAAGTGTCCTCAGTGGAAGACATGGGCTGAACTCATCCTGGGTCAGGCCGAGGTCAGTGTGTTGCTTTATGTATACCACCGCTCAAATGTTTGGGGTCAAATGTTGGGGGTTTGGGTTTTTTTTAAAGAAATGAATACTTTTATTAAAGGTTCAGTAGTGATTTCTGAGAAATGCTGTTAAAAATGGGAATCAACTATTTACAATTTTGTAAATATTTGCTAGATGTCTGTTCCGTGTGTGTGCTGAAAAGAATATTGTGTTTGTACATATTCCTGGCTGTGTAAAAAGGATCCACAGAGCAGCGCAACACTCTAGTAGCCAATCAGCAGTACGGGGCGTGTCCACTCATGATGGGGGAGGAGAGAGACTGAGCCAATCAGCAGTAGGGGGTGTGTCCTCATGATGGGGGAGGAGAGAGAGTGAGCCAGTCAGCATTAGGGGCGTGTCCACTCATTATGGGGGAGGAGAGAGAGCCAATCAGCAGTAGGGGGCGTGTCCTCTCATCATGGTGGAGGAGAGAGAGTGAGCCAATCAGCAGTAGGGGGCGTGTCCTCTCATGATGGGGGAGGAGAGAGAGAGCCAATCAGCATTAGGGGGCGTGTCCACTCATTATGGGGGAGGAGAGAGTGAGCCAATCAGCAGTAGGGGGCGTGTCCACTCATTATGGGGAGGAGAGAGTGAGTAAGAGGGAGATTTGAATAAGGACTGTAGAAAGAGAGATGGCTGAGAGACATTAGAAAAGAGAAAAGCTCAGAGGAATATCACTGGGAAAAGAAGGGTTATGATCAGGCAAGAGCTTTAGGACCCGAGTTAATATTAGAAAAGCTTTCCAGCGCTGGAGAGACAGAAGCGGGAAGATCTGAATTTGTACGCCGAGGTTGCCCTGTTTCTGCTCCTTAAATGAGTAACATTGGTGTTTGACAGAACCAAGATATGCTGTTGTTGTGATGTTATAGTAACAGGACAGTTTTGAGTGTCATTGACTACGTTTACAAGCTGTCAATATTCGGGTTATGGTCGGGTTAAGGTCACTGTTTGGGTTTCTGAAACATTCGGAATAACCCGTTTACATGCGTGAGCAGAGAGAGTTACTCCTGTATACATGGAATTTGTAATCAATTGGCAATATCCCGATGTAAACGGCGACGCACGGTTAGCGTCTGGACGTACGGACAACCTTAAGACGCAATATGCGTCATTTCCGATTCTTCTTCCTGTATCCAAATTACTATTATAATAAGTAATAATACCGGAAGTATTCTTGTTTACTTCCGGTATACTGCACGTGGGTTTCTGTATGCGCCGTCTCTACTCAAAAGACCAAGATTCCTTGCGAATAGATCATGCGCAGAACACAAATCAATGTTCCTTTTGATGGGGATATGCCGATACGCGTTTACATGACCAAATATTCGGGTTAGAAAAGGAGTACTCCAGGGATCATATCCGGGTTTTTAAAAACCGGGATATGAGCATATCCGGGTTTTTGCCGGTGTTTACATGGCCGTGCGCGACCGGGTTATTGCTAATATTCCGGTTTTGAACGGGTTATTGGCTGCATGTAAACATAGTCAGTGTTTGTTTGTCTGGAGCTGCTGGCGTGCATTGCGTTTTTGTGCATTTTGGGGGAGGAGCAATGAAGAGAGGGGTGTGTTTGTTTGGCTGGCGATTTTCAAATATCAACAGTGTTTCTCAGAAATTGCTTACTGCACCTTTAGGCAAGGATGCATAAACTTGATCAAAAGTGACAGTAAAGACATTTATAATGTTTAAAAAAAATACTATTTAAAATAAATATATATATTTAAAACGTTCTATTTGTAAACTAATCCTGGAAACAAACATATCAAGCAGCACAACTGTTTTCAACATTAATAATCAGAAATGTTTCTTGAGCATCAAATCATCATATTAGAATGATTTCTGAAGGATCATGTGACACTGAAGACTGGAGTAATGATGCTGAAATTACAGCTTTGATCACAGGAATAAATTACAGTTTACAATATTAACATAGAAAACATTTATTTTATATGTTAGTAATATTTCTGTTTTTACAGTATTTTTAATCAAATAAATGCAGCCTAGGTGAGCAAAAGAGACCCCAAACCTTTAAAAACTAGTGTACACCAGATGAATTCATCATGATGTTGGTTTGGCTTTATTAATGGCTCTTGTCTTTGTCGTCCAGGGTCCCGGCTCCTACATCATGAACTACTTCATGTTCACGTTTTGGGCGCTGTCCTTTGCCTTCCTGGCCGTGTCTCTGGTGAAGGTGTTTGCGCCGTACGCCTGCGGCTCTGGAATACCTGAGGTAATCCCACTGAGCAATTATTGACAATAGACGCTTGTCTTCAAACAGGTTTTACCTGATATTTTAAGAAGAATATGATTTTTCATTGGGTAACCAGTTTTTCTTGTAGGCCATTATTGACGTGTTACAGATAACACTTATATGATCATTATTATTATTTCAAAAAAGATTATTATAAAAGGTTGACACGTCCCGAATTTTTTTTTTTTATTATATATATTTAAATTGTCTTTCCGTTTTAGTAAAAGTTTATTAAAATGCTTATATGAAATGGAACTGCTTGCAAATCAAATTCACAAGTTAACAAAAGTCTCGCTTTATTCATGATGTTGCTTAATTTTATGCCACCAACCAACTCACTGTGAGTGTTTGTTATCTGGAGCCGTGAAATGGTGTGTGCTGCGGATTAAGATGTTCTTAACGGGTCAGCTGACCACTGAGAATGAAACAGTATTAGCTCTGATTTTGTCACTGTTTCTATGGTTACCAAAAGTGTTATGCAAGTTTTACAACATCACTTATTCTTTTCATCAATAGAGAGCAAGGGTCATGAAAAGAGGCGTGTAACCTTTAATACATGCAAATCGAAACCATGATTTTATGTGAGTTTCTTGTGTTTGTAATTTATTTGATGTTTTTATATATTTTATAGTTTATTGTATATGTAGAACTGCAGTAGTCAACATTTGAAGTGGATTAAAAAATTTCATCAAAGTTGTCCTAAGACAAGAACGGGTATTGTTCAAAGTTCATGTATAAGTTTGATGATCTGTTTGGATCCCCTTCAGATGTTGACTCCTGTATGTATTCTGCAATTTCAAAACATTAAAAATAACTAACTTTTTTATTTATTTAAAAATTAAATGTAATTTATTTATATATTTTATATTGTTTGAAACTTTTGTTATACCCTGACATTTTTGTTTAAAAGTGTGAAAAACAGCAACAATCAATATAATTTAAAATTACAGCAGAATGAGAGATTTGCACATTTAGACTTCAGTCTGTAGTTCGGGACAAATCTTGATTTGTATTTGATGATAAATGTGGATATTTCTCGTGAATTAAAGAAAAATACAAGTATGTTAATTTTTTCTTAAATTAACATCAGTTATATATAACGGCTACAATATTTGTAGAAATTTTAAAAAAATGAAAGGCTGTTATCTCGCCTTAATGCTGTAGAAAGGGTCAAAATGATGTTAGTTCTTGGGACACAATTTTAAGAAATGAAACTTGGAATTTAGGGAATGTAATTTGTTTTTGTAATTTATAAAAAAGAAAAAAAAGTTTTGCTTTTATTAAGTTAATGTTCTGTTAAATTTCTGTCATCACAATAACAAACACAAAAACATGGTCTCTAAATGTGAGCATTTAAATGTGTGCTATTAAAAAATAATCAATATTAAGGATGCCACAATACCAGTATCAGCCTATATATATATATATATATTCATTTTTAATGTTATTGTTATCGACCCCGATAAGTCAATTAGGGCGATTATATTAAAGCTGATATATTAAAGCTAAATATAACCTAGATAAATGTGTGCTATTATAAGGTGCATATCCAGGTGTTCATGTGGTGTGTGTGAAAGCTACATTAGTACTGCACTTACTGCATGCCATCTTTAACTCTCTCTATAT
>NC_137124.1:7799828-7842328 GCF_949319135.1 Squalius cephalus
ACATGTTTTTCAGGCAAGTACCCGGTGTTGGAGGTGATCACGGTGGCGGCCATCACGGCTATCGTGGCGTTCCCGAACCCGTACACGCGTCAGAACACCAGCGAGCTGATCAAGGAGCTGTTCACCGACTGCGGGCCGCTGGAGTCGTCGCAGCTCTGCCAGTATCGCAGTCAGATGAACGGCAGCCAGGCGTATCCGCAGGGATCGGACGCCACCACCACCCCCGGGGTTTACTCCGCCATGTGGCAGCTCAGCCTGGCTCTCGTCTTCAAGATCATCATGACCATCTTCACCTTCGGCCTGAAGGTGAGATACAGCGTTCAACGTTTGCATTCGCTCCGGTGGTTTAATCCCAGTGCACTTCATAGCATTTTCAAACTGAAAGGAATTAAACGACACGCTTATTTGAAGTATTTGCAAAACAAATGTACATTTAGGCCCTGTTTCATGGCTCTGGGTGAGAATTGTTTTGTTTAAAAGTTAATCGTTATTATAAAAGAAACTTAGGAACTTAGAATTTATATATTCATTAGTTTTTATAAATAATTTTTTTTATGCAGTGTCCGTTTTATTTACATTTTGTTTAAGAAAACACACACACACAAATAAAATTGACTTTAATTTTATGGCTATACAATTTTAATCAAATCTGTCATCTTGATATTTTATTTATTTTATTTATTTATTTATTTATTTTATTTAATGGCCATAACATAAAAAAATATAATTTATTTGATTTGTGCATTTAACAGATTATAGATTTATTTTAAATACATTTTTTACATTTTATGGCCGTACAATGTATAAATGTGTATTTTATTTTTGTTTTAACATCACAGATTTAGATATTTAATTTATATTTTATTCATATTATTTAGGAAATTAGTGTTTCTCTTATTTTATTTGTTTTTAACAGATGTTATCATTAAAGTCACGCCAACTGTAGTTGAACATTGTGTATCCACTTAAAAAAAAATGGAATTGCTAATTAAGACTTTACAATAAAAAATAAAATGTAAAATCAAAAGTTATTTTTTTAACCCAGGTTACACTATTATTATTTTTTATTTTTTTATGCATCACTAATATTTACCAGTCCTTCTATATTGTGAATGCAAGACTCATGAATATTAATTGTGTACATGACATTTGCATATTAGGTCCAACTGATTTGCTACAAAGCAGGATTTCGAATCCTAGTAATTGCTCTTGAAGATGTGATTGGCCGCCGCGTTAAGAAGCCTTCAAAGCACTGTCAGCGTGACCAAATGAATATTCAAGTAGTGAGAATTACTGTTGCTCCATGTACACAACAACTTTGAGTGGGTGTTACCACAAAGTATCAACAGTTATAATTATAGCACTCCTTTTCACATTACAGTACTAAGAACATGATATTTGCATGTTGCAATAATAAGCACAGAAAAAAACACAGAAAATGTGCTTAATTATCATTAAAATAATGTTGCAATGCACAAAATTGGTCCTAAAACAGGCTTCACTTACTGTAATATCATTTCCAACATAACAATAAAGGAAATGAGACAAATTGAAATCACGCAGCCTGACACTTAGACCATATATTTTGTTCACCGCTGTGTGTGTGTGTGTTGTGTCCAGGTGCCGTCGGGTCTTAAATTTTGTTCACCGCTGTGTGTGTGTGTGTGTGTTGTGTCCAGGTGCCGTCGGGTCTTATATTTTGTTCACCGCTGTGTGTGTGTGTGTGTGTTGTGTCCAGGTGCCGTCGGGTCTTAAATTTTGTTCACCGCTGTGTGTGTGTGTTGTGTCCAGGTGCCGTCGGGTCTTATATTTTGTTCACCGCTGTGTGTGTGTTGTGTCCAGGTGCCGTCAGGTCTTATATTTTGTTCACCGCTGTGTGTGTGTGTTGTGTCCAGGTGCCGTCGGGTCTTATATTTTGTTCACCGCTGTGTGTGTGTTGTGTCCAGGTGCCGTCAGGTCTTATATTTTGTTCACCGCTGTGTGTGTGTGTTGTGTCCTGGTGCCGTCGGGTCTTATATTTTGTTCACCGCTGTGTGTGTGTTGTGTCCAGGTGCCGTCGGGTCTTATATTTTGTTCACCGCTGTGTGTGTGTGTTGTGTCCTGGTGCCGTCGGGTCTTATATTTTGTTCACCGCTGTGTGTGTGTGTGTGTGTGTGTGTGTGTGTTGTGTCCAGGTGCCGTCGGTCTTATATTTTGTTCACCGCTGTGTGTGTGTTGTGTCCAGGTGCCGTCGGGTCTTATATTTTGTTCACCGCTGTGTGTGTGTGTTGTGTCCAGGTGCCGTCGGTCTTATATTTTGTTCACCGCTGTGTGTGTGTGTTGTGTCCAGGTGCCGTCGGGTCTTATATTTTGTTCACCGCTGTGTGTGTGTGTGTGTTGTGTCCAGGTGCCGTCGGGTCTTATATTTTGTTCACCGCTGTGTGTGTGTGTGTGTGTGTGTGTGTGTTGTGTCCAGGTGCCGTCGGTCTTATATTTTGTTCACCGCTGTGTGTGTGTTGTGTCCAGGTGCCGTCGGGTCTTATATTTTGTTCACCGCTGTGTGTGTGTTGTGTCCAGGTGCCGTCGGGTCTTATATTTTGTTCACCGCTGTGTGTGTGTGTTGTGTCCAGGTGCCGTCGGTCTTATATTTTGTTCACCGCTGTGTGTGTGTGTGTGTTGTGCCCAGGTGCCGTCGGTCTTATATTTTGTTCACCGCTGTGTGTGTGTGTTGTGTCCAGGTGCCGTCGGGTCTTATATTTTGTTCACCGCTGTGTGTGTGTGTTGTGTCCAGGTGCCGTCGGTCTTATATTTTGTTCACCGCTGTGTGTGTGTGTTGTGTCCAGGTGCCGTCGGGTCTTATATTTTGTTCACCGCTGTGTGTGTGTGTGTGTTGTGTCCAGGTGCCGTCGGGTCTTATATTTTGTTCACCGCTGTGTGTGTGTGTGTGTGTGTGTGTGTGTTGTGTCCAGGTGCCGTCGGTCTTATATTTTGTTCACCGCTGTGTGTGTGTTGTGTCCAGGTGCCGTCGGTCTTATATTTTGTTCACCGCTGTGTGTGTGTGTTGTGTCCAGGTGCCGTCGGTCTTATATTTTGTTCACCGCTGTGTGTGTGTGTTGTGTCCAGGTGCCGTCGGTCTTATATTTTGTTCACCGCTGTGTGTGTGTGTGTGTGTGTGTGTTGTGCCCAGGTGCCGTCGGTCTTATATTTTGTTCACCGCTGTGTGTGTGTGTTGTGTCCAGGTGCCGTCGGGTCTTATATTTTGTTCACCGCTGTGTGTGTGTGTTGTGTCCAGGTGCTGTCGGGTCTTATATTTTGTTCACCGCTGTGTGTGTGTGTTGTGTCCAGGTGCCGTCGGGTCTTATATTTTGTTCACCGCTGTGTGTGTGTGTTGTGTCCAGGTGCCGTCGGGTCTTATATTTTGTTCACCGCTGTGTGTGTGTTGTGTCCAGGTGCCGTCGGTCTTATATTTTGTTCACCGCTGTGTGTGTGTGTTGTGTCCAGGTGCCGTCGGTCTTATATTTTGTTCACCGCTGTGTGTGTGTGTTGTGTCCAGGTGCCGTCGGTCTTATATTTTGTTCACCGCTGTGTGTGTGTGTGTGTGTGTGTGTTGTGCCCAGGTGCCGTCGGTCTTATATTTTGTTCACCGCTGTGTGTGTGTGTTGTGTCCAGGTGCCGTCGGGTCTTATATTTTGTTCACCGCTGTGTGTGTGTGTTGTGTCCAGGTGCTGTCGGGTCTTATATTTTGTTCACCGCTGTGTGTGTGTGTTGTGTCCAGGTGCCGTCGGGTCTTATATTTTGTTCACCGCTGTGTGTGTGTGTTGTGTCCAGGTGCCGTCGGGTCTTATATTTTGTTCACCGCTGTGTGTGTGTGTTGTGTCCAGGTGCCGTCGGTCTTATATTTTGTTCACCGCTGTGTGTGTGTGTGTGTGTGTGTGTGTGTTGTGCCCAGGTGCCGTCGGGTCTTATATTTTGTTCACCGCTGTGTGTGTGTTGTGTCCAGGTGCCGTCGGGTCTTATATTTTGTTCACCGCTGTGTGTGTGTGTTGTGTCCAGGTGCCGTCGGTCTTATATTTTGTTCACCGCTGTGTGTGTGTGTGTGTGTGTGTGTTGTGCCCAGGTGCCGTCGGTCTTATATTTTGTTCACCGCTGTGTGTGTGTGTTGTGTCCAGGTGCCGTCGGGTCTTATATTTTGTTCACCGCTGTGTGTGTGTGTTGTGTCCAGGTGCTGTCGGGTCTTATATTTTGTTCACCGCTGTGTGTGTGTGTGTTGTGTCCAGGTGCCGTCGGGTCTTATATTTTGTTCACCGCTGTGTGTGTGTGTTGTGTCCAGGTGCCGTCGGTCTTATATTTTGTTCACCGCTGTGTGTGTGTGTGTGTGTGTGTGTTGTGCCCAGGTGCCGTCGGTCTTATATTTTGTTCACCGCTGTGTGTGTGTGTTGTGTCCAGGTGCCGTCGGGTCTTATATTTTGTTCACCGCTGTGTGTGTGTGTGTTGTGTCCAGGTGCCGTCGGGTCTTATATTTTGTTCACCGCTGTGTGTGTGTGTTGTGTCCAGGTGCTGTCGGGTCTTATATTTTGTTCACCGCTGTGTGTGTGTGTGTTGTGTCCAGGTGCCGTCGGGTCTTATATTTTGTTCACCGCTGTGTGTGTGTGTGTTGTGTCCAGGTGCCGTCGGGTCTTATATTTTGTTCACCGCTGTGTGTGTGTGTTGTGCCCAGGTGCCGTCGGTCTTATATTTTGTTCACCGCTGTGTGTGTGTGTTGTGTCCAGGTGCTGTCGGGTCTTATATTTTGTTCACCGCTGTGTGTGTGTGTGTTGTGTCCAGGTGCCGTCGGGTCTTATATTTTGTTCACCGCTGTGTGTGTGTGTTGTGCCCAGGTGCCGTCGGTCTTATATTTTGTTCACCGCTGTGTGTGTGTGTTGTGTCCAGGTGCCGTCGGGTCTGTTCATCCCCAGTATGGCCATCGGTGCGATCGCTGGGAGGATTGTAGGCATCGCTGTGGAGCAGTTGGCGTACTATCACCACGACTGGTTCCTGTTTCGAGAGTGGTGTGAAGTGGGCGCCGACTGCATCACTCCGGGACTGTACGCCATGGTGGGCGCCGCGGCCTGTCTCGGTGCGTATGCATGCTCTGACCTTTCTGTGTGTCTTTTGTAGGGTTGGGAATTGACATCGATTCCATACTTGAGGTCAGGAATCTGATACTTGTAAAATTTGTTAAATTTCGATTCCTCTTATCGATTCCTTTGTGAACATTTCAATATGACTCTTCCAGCTATTCTCTGTGCTGCAGGCTTGTGCAGCTCTTAAAGTGACAGCAGCCTAATATTCCTGCTGCCGTCTCTATAATAACACTGATCAAACAACAAAAGACAGAGAAAATTCACTTTAACTATATTTGTAATGTATATTTTATTTATAAAGTGCAGTGTTTTTACTTTTGATTACAGTTTCTGTACCCGAATACCTGAAAATCTTAAAACACTGTTTATTTCAATCGTGCCTTTGTTCAGTTGTATCTATTTGTTGCGATTTGCTAATTTTTTATGCTAGAGTGTTTATTGTCTTTAATAATGCTTTACATTTTATATTAGTCAGGCTAGTTGTTTTTCTATGGTGTTTTTTAAACCACAGGCAAACGTTCCTTGTGGAAAGGTCCTTGCACACTGGGTCCAAAAATAAATACGACCTCACGTTGTGTCAATCACGTTTACACACTGCCTCCGAAACTTTCGTCCATCATAAAAAAAATTCGTATCGGGTTCGATTTTCTGCGTTTTTCGCATCCATAGCAAGCATTTTGAGAGGTTTTTTTGACAATTCAGAGCCACCGAATGACGAATACGCAAAAACACATACGAAAATGTCGTACTCAGTCTAGCATTTTTTTCAGTTGAGACGCTTTCCTTGTTATGCAGGGTTCCCACGGGTCATGGAATTTCTGGAATGTCATGGAATTTTAAAAGGTCTATTCCAGACATTGAAAGTCAGGGAATTTTATATATTTTTTGTCCAAGTCATGGAATATTAGGGAATTTAGTTTGTTGCTTTAAATTTTAGTTTCCATTTATCAAAATGTAATTTAATCGCACTGTTTCACACATCTTTCTGTATTGTTGTGCTTAGGGTATTTTGAGCGCCATATTTATTCCCTTCCCGCCCAATTGGAAATCACTTAGTTAACAGGTACAGGTGACTGCATTCGACTAAGGCAAACATGCCAGGAAAATGTAAATTTCAAGAGCTTTGGCTACAAAATGAACAATTTAAAGACTGGGTGTTAAAAGTAGATGACAGAAAAGCTAAATGTAAAGTTTGTAAAACTACTATTGCGCTATCAAATATGGGTGAGGGTAGGGCTGGGCGATAAAGCGATAACGATATGTATCGCGATAGACACGTAATCAATAACAATAAAAAATGCGTTCGATAAAACGTTCGATAATTTATTTATTTATTTTCGTCGGAAGAAACCAGCAAAGCAAGTTTGATTGCATGAACAAAGGCACTCACTCTCTAGTAACTAGATAAAACAGGAAAAGTCAGCTCGCCTGACTTAAAGTCTGACCGTAGTCAGACCAATGTCATCTGCAGATTATGCAAGACCGTCGTCAGTTTCTCTGTTATTCGCGTGCTGATGCGCTGTTCTAACGTGTGCGTTTCTCAGCGCATACATGTGAAGCTCACATGCACTAAAAGCCTGTCTACCAGCGCCTGAATACTAAGTTATCTTTCGAGTCTTATTTTGCTAATACTGTTATATACACACAAGGTTTACATAAACTAGTCGGATATGTCTAAAGTGAAAGCAAACTTGAGAAAATTGAGAGAAAATCTGCTTGTCAAATGCGTGTATAATAGATGCGTCGCGCGCAGCTCTTAAAGAGACAGTAGTAATAGTAAACACGCTGCCGCTTGTCCTTAAAGGGATAGTTCACCCAAAAATAAAAATTATCTCATTATTTACGCACTCTAATGTTGTTCCAAACCTGTATTAATTGCCTTCTAATATTTTCTAATATTAATATTTTGAAGAATGTGGGTATCCAAACAGTAGCTGGTCCCCATTGACTTCCATAGGAGAAAAATATACTATGGAAGTCACTGGGGTACATCAACTGTTGGTCATTCTTCCAAATAACTTTTATTTTCAACAGAAGAAAGAAACTTATTCGAGTTTAAAACAACGTGAGAGAGTAAATTATGAAAATTAGAATTTTTAGGAGAACTATCCCTTTAATGTTAATAAAACAACAAAATGTAAAGAGAAAATCACTCACTGCTCTTGACTAATAACTTTATTAATAGCTTTAATAAGTATCAATGTATAATTTATAGAAAATAGAAAGAAATAGATTTATAGAATTTATAGAAAGAAATCGTAATATTATATTTTTGCCATATCGCCCACCCCTTTATAAAGCATTTCTTACGTATTCTTTAATTTTGCACCTTAATGTTAAGAGATAATTATTAAGTGTTCATTGTGATTTTAGACTTTTGAGTTTTCCATGGTCGTGTTGACATTTCTGCCTTTATAACTGATGGGATTATAATCAGAGGTAGGTTAAGTTTAAAATAAAAAATCTTTAAATGTAATATATTTGTCTCCTGGACTGGTCCTTATTTTAAATATGTTACAAAAAAATTCAATAATTATCGATATCGACCGATATGAAACACTTATATCGTGATACAGTTTTCAGCCATATCGCCCAGCCCTAGGTGAGGGTGCACTTCGCAGCTTGTTCCGTTTAGGGCCGCAACGACGCGTCGACGTCATCGATTACGTCGACTATGAAAATACATCGACACGCATGAAATGCGTCGACGCGTCACATTAATTATTTACGTTTAAATATCGAGTAATGGCGGCTTCTGCTTCATGGTGAAAATGACAGACCACGATCATCCAAAGTATGGGAATACTTTAAACTACGGCCGAACAGAAAGGTGCTTTGTTCACTATGCAAACTATGGCCCATTCGGCGACGATAAAATGGGCTTTAATTTATAACTTCAACTTAAATAGGCTATGTCAACGAAGCTTTCAGTGCATTTGCCAGTTTTTAAAAGTTGTATGCACATGTAGACTGGAGACCTGCACTCCCGTGGGACCCAACGCAACGGAGTGCTGCGCGGAAATATGGATCTGATGGCCGAGTGCGGCGCGGGCGCGGGCGGTAATGCACCCGTGTGTGTGTGTGTGCTGGTTGCGGGAGAATAAAACGATTCGCGAGACTCCCGCAAAATAGAATTATCTATAAATTGAACATCTATAAACAAATAAATTGTCATTCATCTGTTGCACAAAAGCAACAATAACAAACAAAATAGAAACGATTTACAGGCCAGAGTCTCTATCTATTTATAACATGTTTGCAGCGTTGAACAATGTAGCCAATCACAGACACATGTGTTGATTTCTTGAACGCAAATCAGATGCATTTATAGAATCCCCTCACCGCTCAAAATGGACTTTTTGTTAATCATCTGATTATAGCAAACAAAGTGTAGATATTATGAAAGATTAATTGTGCAGCCAGTTTCATTTATAATAACAGAGATTTGTGAGATCGCGATGAACTGAGATGTCAGCTTTTTAGAAATTATTAAGGGAGAAATCCGTCCCGCGCAGGTCTCTAATGTAATCAGGTCTCCAAAAATAATCATTAGATTAATCGGAAAAATAATCGTTAGATTAGTCGACTAATCGAAGAAATAATCGATAGATTAATCGACAACAAATATAATCGTTAGATGCAGCCCTAGTTCCGTTATTATGCTTGTTGTCCTCTGTTGAAGTTGTACAAGCAGAATGTGGCGGTTGGTCGGTGTGGTATTAGTCCCGCCCCTCCTCCACTGTGATTGGACGGTTGGGTAAAAAGTGACAGTGATGAGCGCTGCGTTTTACCCAAAGTCTCGGCGACCGGTAAAAAACACTTCAGCGTGAAAAAAACCCCCCCGCTCAGCGTCTCGTTACATGCCGTTTTAAAAACGCGACACTCCCATTGAAAACAATTGGAAAAATACGCCAGCCGCATGAAAAAAACGCTTTGGTGGACACACGGCGTTAGTGTTTTTTAGTCTGTTGATTTTTGTTCATGATATTCAGTCTAGGGCTGTAGTCAAGACCACCTTTGTCGAGTCCAAGACAAGTCCAAGACCAGGACTAGTCGAGTCCAAGTCAAGACCGAGTCCAAAGAGGTTCGAGTCCGAGTCAAGACCGAGTCCAAAAAGGTTCGAGTCCGAGTCAAGACCAAGTCCAGGACAGGACAGGAAAAAAAAAGTCTGCTAAAAAAATATAGGCTAGCCTATAGAAATTAAATCATTATGTAATAATGAAATAATGAATAATTTTAATTTTATTTAAAATAATTGACTAATTCAAAGAACAACAAAAAAATAATAATTATATAGGCCTAAAGGAGCACACACATTCGTTTCGACTGTCTGATCAGCCTTACATTCTGTTCCTGTCAATCATACACGCGATGTCAACCAATTAAACTGCATGAGGGAGGGCCGAGCCAACTCACAGACTCACACACACACACACACACACACACACACACACACACACACAAGAGATGCGGTTAAACCGTGGATCGGGCGGATGACGTGACGAAAAATAATATTTTAATTAAATTCGGGCGGGTGGCGGCTGAAGCAGTCAAATGAAAAAAAGTTTGCCACTAAGCAAACCTGCAAGTTATGAGCTGGGTTATTTTGTTTCGATATTAGCTATATTTTAAAACAGCCAGTCATTGGAGCCTACCACTCGTGGAATAGGCAAAGAAAGAAAGGTAAGAAAAAAAGTCGGAAAACTTTGCCCATTAATTAGATGTGCAAGGCAAGCAGGCTAGTTTTCGGGGTGTTATGGACAATTCAAAATGTGAATATTCACGTTGCACTAGCGGTGGACTTTCAGCGAGTTTATTTAAACATTTATTTTTTAAAGAGCCGTTTGTGAGTCAAAAGTGCCGGCTCTTTTCAGTGAGCTGAGTGAAACGAGCCGACTCACGAAAAAAAGAGCCGAAATGCCCATAGTTATTAGGTGGCCAGTGTTTCACTTTCCCTCCAATAATATTTTGTTTTAATATCGCGGCGACGTATGTGTGATTACTGGGAACATAATAAAGACACCTGGACTCGGTCAAGACCAAAAGCCATATTTGGCAAGACCAGTGGCTGAGACCGAGACAAGTCTGAGTCCGAATACCAGCGAGTCCGAGACCATAGAAAAGCGGTCTCGAGTCCGGACTCGAGTCCAAGACCGGACTCGAGTACTACACCCCTAATTCAGTCACAATTAAATGTTTTGCAACAGGACTAAATGTCAATTATCTCTAAGTTTTTTAGTTTTTTTGTTGCCTTATTGGAATCGAAATTAGGAATCGATAAGAATCGGAATGGTTAAAAGTCAATCGATACCCAACCCTGGTGTTTTGCAGTGTGTCTAACCTGTGTGTGCTGTAGGTGGCGTGACCCGTATGACGGTGTCTCTGGTGGTCATCGTGTTCGAACTGACCGGCGGCCTGGAATACATCGTTCCTCTCATGGCGGCGGTGATGACCAGCAAATGGGTGGGCGATGCGTTCGGCAGAGAGGGGATTTACGAAGCCCACATCCGTCTGAACGGATACCCCTTCCTGGACGCCAAGGAAGAGTTCACACACACCACGCTGGCGAGGGAAGTGATGCGTCCGCGGCGTAGCGACCCGCCGCTGGCAGTGCTGACGCAGGACGACATGACTCTCGCCGAGCTGCAGGCCATCATCTCCGAAACCAATTACAACGGCTTCCCCGTCATCGTCTCCAAAGAGTCGCAGAGGCTGGTGGGCTTCGCTCTGCGCAGGGATATAACCATCGCCATAGGTAACAGGAACACATGCACAATCATGAACACTTTCAAGTCTGCTTGATTGCAGTTTCTCACATTTCTTTTTATTTGATTTGATTAATTGCGTATTTCATAGGACCCATGTTCAACTTTTAATAAATTGTTTTTAAATTGTTTAAGTTTCAATTAAATTTAGTGAAACCCATTAAAATGGTGAAATCCCAAAAAATTTAAACGGGTTATTTTTTTTTACAGTACGTGCACTTTCAATGTACTTAGTATACTTACCCACAAAAGTACTGGGTAATACAAGGTAATTAACATGGGTTAATATCTAGTAAGTGTGTTTACTACAATAAGTACTTAGTATGTTCATGCGAAACAGGACTGTGAAATAAAGTGCTGCCAGATGATTTGAAATATGTTTCTTCTCTTTTCAGAAAACACCCGCCGTAAGCAGGAGGGAATAATGCTGAACTCGCGGATCTATTTTACCCAGCATGCCCCGACCCTTCCCGCAGACAGCCCGCGGCCGCTGAAGCTGCGCAGTATTTTAGACATGAGCCCCTTCACCGTCACCGACCACACGCCGATGGAGATCGTGGTGGACATCTTCCGCAAACTCGGCCTGCGCCAGTGCCTTGTGACGCACAACGGGTGAGTGACCTCCGGGACACTGAGTCTCTCTCCTCCTGTGTTGTGTTTCAAATGTATTCAACTAACATATGTCCCATCAGCAGACACACACACACACACATCTTCTGCTGATGGGATTCATGGTGTCATTCATCTAGGAACTCACACACTTTTTACACTCGCGCTGCTGCGGTCCTGACAGCATCTAAACGGCCTGGACGATTCAGTGATTTTACTGGTGATGTACAAATAAGCAGCGTTTTTTATTTTATTTTATTTAATTTAAGATTTTTTTTCTCGTTTAAGTTTATTGACAAGTGTGTCATTAGATTAGATTGACAATCTATAAGTATAAACACATATAAACACAATTAGAGTTTGAAGAGAAGTTTGAAATAATTGTTTTTTTGTAATGCTCATCAAGACTAGACTGTTGCAAATTCAGGTTTGCATCACAGGAATAAATTACATTGTAAAATATATTAAAATACCAAACAGTTATTTTAAATTGTAATAATATTTGACCATTTTTTTACGGTTTTATTTTATTTTTGATCAAATAAATGCAACCTTGGTGAGCATAAGTTTTCTTCCAAAACCATTAAAAAAAAAAATCAAGTATTCAACACTTTTGAGTAATAATGTATTTTCCATGAATCAGTTTTAAATCTGTGATTTAGCCATTTATTCATGCCATTATTCAAATTGGCTATTGTGATTAGTTTTTTTTGTTCCTTTTTATATGTTTGTATGTGTATATATATATATATATATATATATATATATATATATATATATATATATATTAGTGCTGCCAAATCAATTAATCGCATCAAGTATAAAAGTTTGTAAGTGTGTATATATATGTGTGTGTGTGTGTATGTATATATATATATATATATATATATATATATGTATATGTGTGTATGTATGTATTGTGTATATATATATATGTGTGTGTGTATGTATGTATGTATGTATATATGTGTTTGTTTGTTTGTGTGTTTATATTATATATTTACAAACTTTTATGTGAGATGCAATTAATCGCGATTAATCGATTATATATTCAGATATGTATTTAATATTGTCAAAGGTTAAAAAATATCTATAAATATCTACAGTCTTTGCTTTAATGCATACTAAAAATATTGTCAGATAAGTTTTTGTTTAGGTATAAACATGATCATATTTTGCATGTGGTGTTTATATCTGTTTAAACCGTGAGTTTCTCCTCAGTGCAGCTAGAGGGAGTTTTAAGCTGAAAGTGACTCAAATAAAGCAGTTTCTCCACAGAGATCCAGCAGATGCTCAGGAAGCGCAAACAGTTTCCCACAAACAACAAAATAAAAGCTAAACAAAGCGCAGAGGAAAAGGTCTGTTAGCAAGATGCAAAACCAGACCATTCAAATGCTTCTGCAGCCAAAAATGCATCTGATAATAATAATTTCACTTGCTTTAATGCAAAACTGTCCAATAATATATACTTTGCATTAAAGCAAGCAATATAACTTATCCAACAACTCTTGTTTTAAAGCAAAACAGCCTGAAACTAGCCATACGCCTGCATTGCTTCATTTAAAACTCTTGCACACTGAATAGTAGTGATACACCAAAATCTGAAATAATAATAATCAATACTCAATTAGTAATTAATAACCAATCCTCAAAAATTGAGTTTTTTTTTAATCAGCATTTTAATTATATAATTCTCTCCACTCCCGTTGTTGAAATATATACATTTAAACATAGGCTATAATAACTCTATTAATGACAGATTTATTCAAACATGCATTACATAATGAAGACGACAGGTTTAGTAAAGTTTGTACAGCAAAAAGATGCACTGACTGAGTCTAAGACCTTATTCTGAGTTACAGATAACGGTACCATCTTCGGGAAAAATAATAATCCGACTGCAGAAACCGTTGAGTAATTTTTGCTCCTGTACGGTAAAGTCAATAAAGTTGCTCTCTCAATCCTTAATTAATCCTTTTTTTATTTCACACACATGGTGGCGGCTAATATTTGTCATTTACATTTACATTCAGTTCATTTGTTTAATTGCTTTGTTTAATTGCAGATTATTTTGATGATCTCAGTAATTTTCTGTTGATATTGCTTCTGTTGTCTTGTTACTCTTATGTTGTTTTTATTTGTTTGTACTTGAGTTGTCGGTGTAATTTTTGTTGCTGAGTGATGGTCGTCACGGTGTGTGTTGCAGGATTGTATTGGGCATCATCACAAAGAAGAATATTTTAGAGCATCTGGAAGAGCTCAAGCAGCACGTGGAGCCCTTGGTGATTAGCCCCGCCCACTTCACCTGTTAGACTCCGCCTCTTAGGAGGGACGCATGAAACTTGAGTGAAAAGAAAGACAGTTCTGAGTGGTTGCCCTAAAATAAGTCGCAATTTCCAGCTAGTTATAGATTAATACAATTGTATCTGTTGTTGCATTCAAGTTACTTGGCTAAATGTTTTTTATCATGTCTATTCACTTTCACTGATGTCTGCCGGAGTTTTTTACCACCTAACTCTGAAATCAATTGAAATTAAATGCACAAACGTATTGTGCAACAAAACTTGAACAGCAATCCTCTCAGGGTGGTCGAACTGTCCTACATGCGGGGTCCAAAATTAACTAAATTGCTCGCTGGTGACACTTAGACTTAAAAAAAAAAAAAAAATGTCATCAAACGGCTTATCGAAGTCAAAATAAAGCCTGTGTTTATGTTTATGTTATGTTTATATAGGATATTTAACGATTTTTTGAACACCAATACTTGGTGTTACGTAACAGAATGGAGGTTTTGTTAAAGATTATCAAGACCCTTTGCACCAATTAATTTGTGACCAGTAACTTTCTCTGTATTAACGAAGTTAAATAGGGTCGCCATTCATTTCATGTTAATGTCATTATGTTTTTAAACAACTTTAACCTAGAAGTTAGTGTATGGCCTCATTTACATTACATGGTTCAAGTGTCCCAATTCCTATTTATTTATTTATTATTTCTGGCACAGATCCGATATAACCTACAAACATGCAAGCAGGAAAAAAAGCACATGGATTCTGATTTCATCAGATCGGTTTCAGGCCTCATTCGTATGTGAGATTGAACGTGATATGAACCGGACACGTGCATTTGCGTCTGCCATGTAAGCGGGCAGAGCGGATATTCCCCTGGTGAGGAGTGACATCACCTCAGGTGGACACCAACCGTGATCACATGACTCTTTTCAGTGGCACAATGGAGGATAATGACTCCACCTAATATTTTGCTGCCCTTTAAAGACGGTGCAGAAAGCAAAAGCTTGTATTATTTGTAGGGCTGTCAAACGATTAATCGCGATTAATCGCATCCAAAATAAAAGTTTGTTTTTACATAATACATGTGTGTGTACGGAGTATAATTATTTTCTATATATAAATACACACACATGCATATATATATTTAAGAAAATGTGTTATTTATATATAAAATATTTAGATATAAAATAAATTATATATAATATAAATATATATACATGCAAATATTTCTTAAATATATACATGCATGTGTGTGTATTTATATATAGAAAATAATTATACACAGTACACACACATGTATTATGTAAAAACAAACTTTTATTTTGGATGCGATTAATCGTTTGACAGCCCTAATTATTTGTAAAGACCCTTGCACACTGAGTCCGAAATTTTCACATGCGTTTTTTTGTATTTTTGATTTGGTGGCTCTGAATTGTCATTCAAAATGCTTGCTATGGATGCGAAAAACGCAGAAAATCGAACCTGATCTGAATTGTTTTATGACGGACGAAAGTTTCGGAGGCAGTGTGCAATTGACATAACGTGAGGTCGTATTTATTTTTTAACGTGCGAAAATTTCGGATGCAGGGCCTTAAATCGTGCCGTTTTTACTTCCTTTTCGGCCTTTTCCGGGTCAGTACGTCTACCTTGGGTTGTTTCGCCAAGTTTATAGTCTAAATGCAGATATCAGATGTAAGCTGGTCGTCAAAAAAGAAGGATCTAGTCTACAAATCGGAATTGGGCATCAGGACCTGCAGTGTAAACGCGGCCTGAGACACAGAGATCCATGTTGAACATGGTTACATTTTGGACCCTGCTTCCAGGACGCTCTTCCTCTGCAGACATCACGTCTCTTGTAAGACTTGCTTTCACTCAGATTGTTGCTCCTGTCCTCGGCCATCCCAGCAGGGAAGAGTAGTCTGTCCCATTAGCCGTGGTGTCCTAGAAACGCACCTTTATGTAGACCTTCCCCTTTCAGTTCTGCATTGTGCACGTGTACTCACTGAGCACATCTAATACACATGCCGTGATGTCCTTCATCTAAATTTGATTTCTGTTTGTTTTCCTTTTTGTTTATTGCTAAATTCCTCCCGGGGTTGCCTGGTCTGCGTCCGCTGGGCTACAGATCGATGACATCTGACCCCTCGCGCAGCTCCGCCCCGACACGATTGGCGAGTAACTGTCGTGTGCAGCGGACTATTTTCTCATTCACCAGCATTTATTATCTATTCATCTTTGTAGTCACAGTAGCTGTTACTATGATGCTGTGTTATTATTACCATGTGACTCCCGAATCTGAGCAGTTCCTGTAGTTTATAGTCAGCTGTCCCCTAAACCAAAAGTCCTCACCTTGTCTCAAGTCACACCCTGTCCTCTTTCAGTCGTCTGATTTTCACTTTCTTCCTGTCCGCAGACATTTCACAAGCATTTCACAAAGGTTTGACAATCGTTTCACGAGCGTTTTATGCCTCTAGTTTGGACGGATTCTCGCATTTCCGGCTCTCGTCAAAATTGTCACACCTTTTATCTGTGATACAATCTGTCATCAAGCTTAATTCCCTTTTTTCAAAAGCAAAATCAAGAGCGTATTTAAAGTACAATGTTTGTTGAACAGACACATTTCTAAAGTTTGTCAAGAGAAATTAGTGTTTGGGTACAGATGCCGTATCCATCTGGAGGAAAAACACAGTGTTGGAGGCAAAGCGTTACAAGTAACATGTTACATAATCACGATATGCGACTAGCAGTTACTTCTAAAAGTATTGTTACCAAGTTATTTTTATACACTTCTACACTAATAAACATACAAAAGCAGTGGGAAAGTAACAATGTGGTTTAGTTAATAGTTTTTTTTAAATACTTTTAAATAATGTTTACATTTAGTCATTTGTTTTAATATTTTGAGTAATGTAACACCCATATTTCAAAAGTTTATCAAGAGAAATCAGTGTTTGTTTACACACACCTTATTCATTTAGATAAACAGTATTGCAGGTAAAGCGTTACAAATAACATGTTACATAATCACATTGTTTTAGAAGTAACAGGCTGTTAGTTACGCAAAATATTGCGTTACTTGTTTTAAATTTACACTATAATGTCCAAGCTACTTTTAAACGCTTTAACATAAATAACTACTGTACATAAGTACAGAAAAATAAGTGTTTTTGTAATGAATTGCTTTTTTAATAAAGTAATACTTTTGTAGGAGTATTGTAACACCTACTGTAATGCAGTTACATTGAACACGACACTTTGTCTTGGCTGCAAATGAGTGATCTAACACTGCAAAACTGATTTTATTTACACATATTATGAGTATTATTATGTACTATTACTATGAATAACATGATGTAACACAAAACTTGAAAAGTCATAGTGCATTAGTACTCTTCAAGTGGCGTTCCCCAACACTGTGAACTAATAAAGTGCACAACATCTGCGCATCTCCTGTAAATATGCTCTTGAATTTGTGTTGGAAAATTAACTTCACTTTCTTGTTCACCAAGGCCAGAGTGTGTGGATGAGATGGTTCACTCACTCTGTTTCACTTCTGTTTCGCAACACTTGCTTCTCACTGTGTAGGTGCTGTCGGCTCATAGAAATAACGTAGCGTTTCCAGCCCTGAGTAATCTTCCACACTCTCTGCCCTTCTCCAAACCAGAGACTGTCAGCTGTCTGTTGCCAAGGCTGAGGTTGGAGTCATCAAAAATCAGAGCTAAGATTTGATTCTGGGTCAGAACGACCAATTCAAGCCATCTCTGAGAATAGAGTTGTGCAAAAATCTCATCGGGACCTTCCTGCAAAGCTTGGCAACAGAACGAGATGTCAGTTCTCTCCGCACTCGTCAAAAATGCACATGGTAAATTTCTCTCCCTCTTTCTGTCTCTCTTTTTATAGGCGCCTCCTTGGTGTTATTACAAAAAAAGATATCCTCCGTCACATGGCCCAGATGGCAAACCAAGATCCCGAGTCCATAATGTTCAACTAGCGTCCTCCTCTTCCCGAAATGAGGAAGATGAGAGTGAAGAGGAGGTCCGTTTACTGGACAATCCATCTCTCTGACCACACGCCCCTATGGTTCCCTAAACCGCCCCAGTAAACACACAAAAAAAAACCACTATGCCAGATGGGACCCAAACCTGGTCACATCCTCTGGTTACTTGCACAAGACTCCAGGAGGAGACTTTCGAGGAAGCTGCTTGGAAAAACGTGAGAGTTTTGGGAAAAGCTCAAGTCTCGGAGGAACTTTCTTCAAACGCTAACACTAACTATCACACGCGCATACAAAAAACATCCACCCGCGGTCAAGACACCTTAACTTCCGCCTTCGGGTCCTGCTTATTTGACCTCTTAGCCTCCAGCCTGAGAAACCGTGTCCTAATGAGGTGAAAGGTCAAGATGAACCGCTCCAAATGCGAGGAGGGACCTTCACCGCCGTGACCCCTCACCAAAACACCCCAAAATGGACTCTGTAACATTGTTTACTTGTAGTGTGTGTGTGTGGGGGGGGAGATCCTGGAAAGAGATCGTGTTTGAACGCACCACAACATTCCAGTCGGGATCTGATGCTGTGAAGCCGAAGAGATGTTCAGCGTCCCGCACGTATGGATACGTCGTCAATGCAAGTGGTTTTTAGAGTATTCGATATTGCGAGATGATCAAAAATACAAACGTAGGTTTTGCGCTACCTAGCGAAAGGACGTTGGAGGAGAACAGGGTGAAACTCGTCTTCATTCATCGTCTTCATCCTTCGACACTACGAGGGCCAGTCTAACGTGCAATGGGACTGTAGTTAAAGAGCCAGCCGAGGTCTTCGAGTGCCCACGCTTTATGAAGTTTTGTGCTTTTGGTTACTGGGAATGAAAAACAAAGACTTTTCTTTTACAGCTGCTATCCTGGCTACTATATTTAAATGTATTTCGCAACTAACTCTAATAGTTTGAAAATAAAAAAATGTGACTTGACCAACTGTTTTTTAAGTTCGCAAACAAGCATTAATGTTCAAGTCGGTAAATGTTGGCTCCAGTGCAAAAATCACTATTCTCTGTATGTTCATATTTCATTATTGTGATTATAATGGTCTCTACTGCTGTTCATCCTTTCATAACTAATCAAATGTTTGAAGGCCTTGAAATTAAGCGATAACATCTCATATATATATGCATTTGACGGTTAAGAAAAGGCTAAATTGTAAATCTCAGAAAGAAATCCCCAGGTCGTATTTCTATAGAAGCTTGTTTCTGCCACTGAATAAAACATAAAAAGGTAATTCTGAGGGTTTTTTTCTCACAATTCTGACTTTTTTTCTCGCAATTGCAAGTTTACATCTCACAAATCCGCCCTTTTTTCTCGTAATTGCGAGTTTATGGAGATTAGTTGCAATTACCTTGGAATTTTTTATTCTGTGGCGAAAACAAGCCTCCATATATTTCATCCCAAAATGGAAAAAAAAATGCATTTTGCATAAAAACAATGAAGCCTGTTTTGAGACCATTAACATTTTGCATTTTGACCAATTTTCATGACAGTAAAGCATATTTTACCCACAAATTCTCTTCACTGTAAGTGCAAGAAAATCTCATTCTTATTACTGAAATGAACCATCTGAACAATGATTTCTGCATAAATTGTGTAAATAAATGAATTGCGTCTCTAATGCGCCAAATTGTCAATGTCAACATGCATATGACACAAGTGGTCCAAAAAGCAGGCTTCATTATGCTAAATATTTTTTCTTCCAATTTTGAAATGATTTGGAATTTTTTATTATGTTTTTTTATGTAAATACAGGCTACTTATAAACCAACTGGAATGTTTTTGGAGATGCCAAACCCTTCAGATTCGGGCACGACTGCACATTTTCTTATTGGCACTGGTAAAGCGATGATGATGGGATGTGACTGTTAGGAATCGAGCTCTAGTTCATGTGTGATAACTGCTGTTGGCTCCTCCAGTTTGTTTTTGTTTTTCAGGAAATACATGGCGCAGTTTTGCTCAAATTTAACACGTGTGGTAACAGTTGCTGTGCCCCGTTCTCTCTGTCAAACTGCATATCCTACCCTACCGGTTGCACTAAATTTAAATTTAAATTGCATATTAGCATGTCATTTTTTCCAAACAAGGCCGAAGTGTTGTCTTGTTACAGATTTGGTGAAGTTAAGTCCTTTTGCTTTCTTCCCATGGTGACCCTTCCCCTCTGATTGATGTGTTAGGTGTGGGCGGGGCCTCTGTGTTCTCATTAACCCTTGATGTTCCTCTGTTAATCAATGAAGAAAACAAGTTGTTATATATTGATCTCATTTTTTTAATTTATACTAGTGCTAGAGTTGTACAATATGGAGAATTTTACGTATGATTGATGGTTTGATTGTACATTAAAAGACAAATATGTAAAGATTAAATTGTTTTAAATGAAGTGTAGATCCTGTGTTTGCACTGCATTGCTTTCTCAGACGGCGTAGGGCGTCTAAAACGCTCCTCTCAGGTGAATCAAAGCTGAACGTATGTAATCCAGTCAGGGAGTATGAAATCCATCAGCTTCAACTTTCATTCAACAAGGTGTCACAAGAAGTTAAATTTGCTTTTGTAATGTTTTGCATAACATATTTGACTAAAGACTTTGCCTAGATGCAGATGGGGGAGTGTTTCGGAAACATGTTTGAAAAGTTAAATTCGGTGATGATGATGATGACAGTAGCAAAGAAAAGGTGATGTTTAATTTAATAATTAAAACTATGCATACCATGGTCTGTCTGAATACTCGATTCTGATTGGCTGGAAGGTGTGCAGTAAAATCGTTTAGTGCACAGCTAGTTCGAAGTCGGTCGAATCACCGTGATATCAATGAGCCCACAGAAACATTCAGGGACACAACTTATCGACGCTCACCCGTGACTTTTAATAATAAAATAGCTTCGCTGCTGAATCTCTACATTATATTTCTCAGCAACGAGGGGGCTACATCGCCATTTTGAAACTCACAGCTTCGTTATTAATAGAGAGAGACGAACAGAAGCAGGTACGTCTCTCTCTCTCTCTCTCTCTCTCTCTCTCTCTCTCTCTCTCTCTCTCTCTCTCTCTCTGTCTCTCTGTCTCTGTCTGTCTATCTCTCCATATATATATGTATATATTTAAAATATTCCGCCATAATTCATTCAAATAAATGTAATCTTACGCACTACTTTATCTCTGTGAGGGCAGAATGCTAGATCTAACAAGCCTGACGAAAATAACCCGTTAATTTTACCTTTCCTGGCCAATATTGCGCTGCAAACATCAATAACAGCTTAGAGTTGTCAATGCTGGCAAATTACCATGGTATAAACGGGACAATCCACGGCTAGCTGTGCATTAAACGATTTTAATGCACTTCTTCACGGCGGCAACGACCCTCCATCTTAAAAATTGTGCTTGCTTCCATTTACCAAGTGAGTAATTAATTAGCCTACTAGTAATAAACATACTAGTAGTATATTAATATAAAAAGCATCAGCATGTCTATATTATAGAGGTAGATAAACATTACTTGTAATATAGGCTATGTGCATGTTTGGGGCAGCTGTATGGTCTCTATGGACATGAAATGTATGGTTCTCTATGGTGAATTTTGCACATATTGAATTGTAATGTGTAAGAAAAGTTCTCATGATCTCTGTGTAAGTGATGCATTTGCACAGCACTGAGAGGTTGTACGCACTGGGAACACATGTATGGTTTCTCCTGTGGTTGCACAGGTCATTAGCAGCAGCGCCAGACTTTCCTGCCTGAGGACACACTGACGATTCACACGCACACACACACACACATCAAAACTGTACAGTGCGAGAGAACTGCATAAAGGTTCACAAGGGGGGAAACAATGTGCTATGAGACACAAAAACAACGTTTTTAGCAGGTTTCTGTTCTGTTGAGTACTGTTTATTCTTAAGATCAGCTGCACATTTGAATTCTCATTACAGAATGGGTCATATGGAAAATCCCAGACACTCATCTTGAATAGGAATGAGTAAATCATTTTATCAGTTTGACTACTTTGTCAAATTTAATAGTACACGTTCACCTTTCATTCCTAAGCCTTATAAAATGGTTTGTGTATTTTTACTTGCATGTGGTGTCTGTTTTCAAGGAAATGCAAATTTATAATTTTTCATAAAGCAGAAGTGGTGTGATATTTTTGATTAACTATTAAAGCAAAAAGCACATTCATATTTATTAGTGAATTAGATTACGGCTGTACTTTCATTTCATGAATGAACTGCAGTCATAATTTAAAATAATCAGCTTTCATTTGAATGAATTTAGAAAGCAATACATCTGTTTAAAATGCATCTGTGATAGTCAACTCTATACACACACACACACACACACACACACAAAGGAAAACGATCAGTTGACTAAGTTTGAAGCCTGTGTCATTTTCCACATTGTGTACAAAGGGACTTTTCCTGTGTGTATTTGTGTATTCGACCCTGTTCCCAGAGGAAACCTCTTTCACTGGTCTCACATTTAAAGGCCTTTCATTTGAATGGGTTTTCAGAAGAGCTTTCAGCCTCTTTTCATCTGCAAATGTTTTGCTCTCTGAACATGTAAATGGTTCATCGCAGTGTTTTTGCAGGTGGAAACCATGCTGACTTTCTAAACTAGGATTTTATTTTTTAACCCTTTAAGGTTAAAATCAGTTTCAAAGATAAATACAAGTTAATAATTAAAAGAAAACAAGTTGACAAAAATATTACATCAATATTTGGTGATAAAATATAGCATAACAAGATATTTTCACTACAAGTGTGACTTTGTGCCATTTTATACAAAATAAAAGCATTAAAAAAAATGGCAGGTCAAAAATGACGGCCTGCTTAACAATCTTAATATCTTATAAATCCCTCGTTATGCTACCTTATCTTATAAATCCCTCGTTATGCAACCTTATCACCAAATAACATTGGATTCAACCTTACTGTTAACTTCTTTTTTTTATAAGCAATTTTTTGAAGGCTGGTCATTACTATAAATAAAAAATTGGGAAGTTGTTTGACTCTGGGTGAATAAAGTCAGTAAATTTTAGTATAATGCAATAACATTAACTAGCATTTTTAGTTACGGGGAAATTCTCTCCGGGTCAAAATGACCCGAACACAACATGTTATATAAACTTGCCTTCACTAATACCATTTACATGACCTGACATCAGAATGTGTTTAGAGGTGGTCAGTTTTTAAATGCTAATGGTTAGTGAAGTCTTTACCACATTTAGATGAAGAGAAAGCCATCTGTTAGCATTTGCTTTCTCATATGCATTCAGTTTGAGAAGTTCCAGGAGAAATCTTTTTTTTGTTTGCCCATGTTAACCAGACAAACCTCGACTCATCACTTTTAAAGCTTTGGTTTGGTTTGGTGTGGTGTCAGTGTTTGGTTGTTTAGAGACACTCCTTCCACACTGAAGGCAAGTGTGTGGTTTCTCTCCAGGATGAACTTGTGCGTCAAGAGTTTTATTTTCTATAAATCACAATTCTAAAAAGTTATCTTTCAAGTTGTTTTAAGTTCACATTTGACATTAAAAAGTCAATTTCACAGGGAAACACGTTCGCTACATAATGCACTATAGAATCTCTTTGGAAACGTTTTTATCAGACTAACAATGTTTTTATTTAACATTGTGTTAAAAATATGTTTGATTAATGTTATATTTAAATGGTCTTGCTTGCGTGAAGCCTGTCCAAACTTGTTAACGTTACGTTCAGTTTGGGGTCAATATGACCGAAGAGTTTAAGTAGTGAAAAAACATACGCGTCATAATTTTGTTATCCTGAGATTTCGTGAATTTTCCTAATCATGTAAGATCCTTTCAGAAATGTAATTTTGATTTAATGATAATATTTCTGCTGTCCACTATGACACGACTGCACACAAGTGATGTTTGGGGTTCACACTGATCCCAGTTGACAGATATGGATTTTCACAAGTTGTTGTCTGTCTGTTTGATACTGAAGGTACCAATTCATAAACATTAATGTCCATACACACACACACACACACACACACACACACACACACACACACACACACACACACACACACACACACACACACAATCCTCTGAAGCCTTACTGGTTTTAGATTGACCCCAAATGTAAGTAATGTTACAATTTACTTTATATAATTATTTCGAGTAATTAAAAATTGATTTAGTTACAGTTACAACTCGGGACAGATGACGGAACTGTCACTTGCATGCGCTGCATCGTCACGAAAGTTTGTCGTTTGCACAGGTTTTTAAGCCTTGCCTATTTTTTTTTAATTATCAAGCGCAAGAAGACGCAAAAGAGAACTCAGTTCAGTAACCACGCGCTGTTTGAGAAGTTTTGTGTGCGCTACACACATCTGAAGCACATGCACAGACAGCCGCATCTCAGTCAGCGCGCAAATACAGAATTGGGTTCTTTTTAGTCCACAGTAGTCGATTGTCGAGTTCACGCACGTGATCATGTAACTAACTAACTGCGCGAACTCGACAATCGACTACTGTGGACTTCGACCGAAAACAGGAAGTAAATACAGGTATGTGCGCTGGCTGAATAAACATCACTTTTATTCATATCTTTCACATCTACTGCAGTCAGATTCACCGTGTTAACTCTGAAGGAATCACTCACATGGCTGGGCACTTGTAATGACACATCAAGGATGTTAAGAGGCTAAAGGTAGGTTTAAAACTTGCCCCATTGAAGTCAACAGGGTGCAAATTTTAAAAAGAGGATAACACGGTGTAGGCAACAACGATTTTTGTCGTTGTTCTCTGTATTGACAGCACTCCAAATGTACAAAAAAATGAGCTCAATGTTAAAATTGACCGGAGTTCTCCTTTATTAATGATTCATCTATATTTCATTTATACTGCGAAGTTTATGCAGTGTTATTGATTAATTCAATTTCTGTTCCTGAAAAATGTATTTATTAAGTTTACAATGAAATACAACAACCAGGTCTATTTTATTTATGTATTACTTTTTTTTTGTGTGGGGCCAGTAAATCCTTAGCGTAAATTACCTCTCATCTCTACGAATCATGTGAATGTAAGCAGAGTCGGTCTGCCCTATCGGATGGTCTCTTTCATGATGCTAATTTGCATATGCCAGCCAGTGAACGACATGTGCCGAATTCTGACCCTTGCCATATTATTACCCCCTGAGTCCCCCAGTATTAGGTTGGTACTCAATGGGGGGGGGGGTAATAATTTTGCAGTGAGCACCCCCCCCCCCCCCCCACACACACACACACACTTCAGCACTTCTTATGAGCCAAAACTCTTACCGTAGTGAAAAGCATGGTTTCTCTCCTGTATGCATGTGTTCATTGTGCCCGAGGCTTTCAGCTAGTCAAAACTTTGCCACACTGAGATCATTTACAGGGGACCTATTATGCAAAATTCACTTTTACATGGTGTTTGAACGCTAATGTCTCCACAGTGCATGTAAAACAACCAGCCTGTAATGGTAAAAATACACCCACTCCTTTTTATTATAATCCCCATAAATCAGAAGCAGTGTCTGAAAATGTGCTGTTCCAGATTTCCCCCTACAAATTTGATTATAGCATGAAAAGTCCCGCCCATGACTGGTGACGATGTGCCCTGTTGACCCAGATCCCGCTCGGAGTGAGTCTTCTGCTTATATCCTCACTATAGGACCCAGTGATATCATGTGTACGACACATTAACACTACAAATCTTCTGTTATTGGATGTGCCATTGAACATAAGAGTCTCCATAGACTTCTGGCATCTGAGCCACTGAATTTCATTTATGAAGGACATGTGCCGAAGAAAATAGGTGAAGTCTTATATGTTGGTGCAAATCATTTTACAAACGAGGGTCAGTTCAACTCTGGATTTGCACAAAAGTTGATTCTAAAGGATGGGTTGATACCAAGCTGCAACCTTCCGGTCTCTCTCTTGAATCAAACACAGAAGTGACTTAAACTGCAGTTCATCGACTGGCCACTAGAGACCGGCTGCAACAGAGAGTCAATCCCATAAACCCCCATGTTAAAATGCCCAACTTTACAGCAGAAAAAATGTGTTTACAGCCTGGTACAAAAAGTGGTTTTGGTCTATATAGCTAATTTTGCCCTTCATGACGACTGTGAGGGGGTGATATTTTTTATTTTTTTATAACTCATCCGTATAAATTATATTAAGCCTTAAAGTTCTGCATAATTAAGGGCGTGGCCACTTGAGTGACAGGTGGATTGCCGCTGATGTCACTACTCGCCATTTGTCTGGGGTTCAAAAAGGCTCTTCAGAAACCTACGGGTGAAGTCACGGACACTACGTCCATATTTTAAGTCTATGATCGAGACCAACATCCTACTCCACTTCCCACATGAGCACTTGTACAACAATACAATTTATAGATGATCATGCTAATCGATAAGTTGAATAAAGTTAACCACAACAACTACATGAGTTCAGCTCGCGGTTCAGTAAACACCATGTTGCTTTCTTAAAGTAACTTCTTCCTCTCTCCTCTCTAAAGTCTCTCCATCCGTGTCCAACTCCGGGTCGAACATATATGACACAATTCCTGGCATTTTGGCAGCGTGAGATTCTCCAGTTTTGTTGTTGCCGGAGTATCCGAAGCACGGGCTGTAAAGGCTCCGGCCTCTTCTGGAAATGGGGCGAAGGGCAGCAGCTTTGAGCTGACACGTCACACACGTTCTGGGGACACCAGAGACTTGTATCACATCTTGTAAAACGGGGCATAATGGGTCCCCTTTAAAGTTAGCTCCTGATCTTGTGAATGGTTAATACATGCACATAATTGCTTCTTAATCTAGAACCAAAATGTATTAACTTACTTCATCCTCTAAAACGACTTATTTATATATTACTTATACGACTTAGAACAAGAAAATAAACACTCACCACAAATATCATTTGAAGAAGAGGACAGCTGGAGAAACAAGTCAATTCCGGATGAATTTATGATCACGTTTTGCCCTAAATTTATTGACTTGTTTTCTATATCATTCGGTAATTCACTCGAGACAATACATAATCGCCGTTGTGAATTCATAATGTCACTTACATTACCAAAGTAGTTCCCCAATCGATCTTCCAACTATATATTTGAAATATAATCTTATCACTAATATTGCTTTATGAGCAAACGCTTAACAGCATTTCAACAGAAGTTTTACATTTACATACAATTACAATACATATAACATTAAATTGCATATTTTGAGTGATTTATATCACTGCTCTATACTAGTGAGTAAACATTTGCACGATTATTATTATACTCTTACATATTTTGTTCAGTGAATCTATGCAATATGACTGCAGCCCTGCACTGGTACATTATTACTGCAATCACTGTCAAATCAAAAATGACCAAAATTAATAAAATACATTAAAAGAAAATCTACTAATGTTCCAAGGTTTTAAAAAAAAAAAAGATCATGATACAGATTTGGTCCAACATGAGGTCAAGTGAATAATTAGTAATTTTTCATTTTGCACCTTAAAATCAGACATCTTCATAATGCAAATCAACGAGCACAAGATCGAGGGCATCAGTCACATTCAGCAAATGTCTATATAGCATTTTATTCATGCATTTTAACAATAGCATATATATATATATATATATAAATCTACACAATTTACCGCAGCATTTTTTAACCATTTAACTGAAAACCTTTTATTTGAACACTAAAACACAATCTACTTATAATTCAAAACGTTTGAGTGGAATAATAATAAAAAAAACACTAGACAACAAAAAATGTATTTGTGAGGCAAGGATCTTTAAAGCTCTTCGGAGAAAACAACATGATCTGCAAGGCACTGAGATCCGCAAGCGTCTATGAAGCGTTATGAGGAAAGAAAGAAATGTGCATGATACAAAAGCTTATCGAAAGAGTTTCCCTCCTCACCCGAATGAAGGCAAACACACAGAACATCATTGGTACACAGCAGCTTTATTTCACTACTTAAACAGCGTTTTCAAGAGTATCATGGCCATCGTTTCCTCTGGACAATCCTGACCAGGAACATTCTTCACGACTAGTGCTTAACCTGATAGATAGATGTTAGCATCAGTGCATCGGACACAACTGCAGGTCACTCTGGCTTTAGAGGTCGAACAAAGCAAGATCAGCAACATTGAGGAACTCTAACACGTTTGCACTGAAACGAAGAGGTGAGCCTTTTTAAGAAGCAAAACTATGGGTCTGGGAGATTAAACATCGTCAAGACTCGGTTATGAAGAGTTTCAAAGAAAACAAACACGCTTGCAACAGTTTACTCTTAAGAAAGAAAGATAAAGACACCAAGCTGTGCATTTGAGACTAAAACACTTACTGTAGTACTACTAATAAAGTAATAATACTATGTTTAATTACAGTAACAGTACAAGGACTCCAGTGGAAACAGAATGCCTCAAAATCTCAAAAATGAAATTTCTCAGTGTTATTAAAGGTGTCAATGCCATTTACCTGGCCAACATGACACCAGTGATAAATAACACACAGCTGACACGTTTACACAAACAAAAGGTTTAGTCTCTCCAAGTCCAGCATTGAGAAAAGATTGACATGCATTCTTCATGCATTATAAATGGGAGCAAAATCCTGAAAAAAAAAAAATGTTTGATTTCTATTAAATGGAAAATGCACTTCAGCCTCATGGTTATGTGTTTTTCTTTCAGCCAAATGTATTAATCAGTCGTCCGTTCTCATTCATTCATGAAATGGATAATCTGCAACTACATCCAACAGTAAAACTACTTCCTGTCTGCCGATGAAGACACACGATGTGAAGTTTGTGTAGTTTCTGTTAACTACGCGAGGCAGAAATAATCATGGGCAAAACAGGGTTTCCTAAATAAACAGAGAACTTTGCCTCAAAATACATTCAGCATGAGAATTCATTGTCATTGGGAAGAATAATTTAACAAGTCAAACTCAAAAGAAGTGACAAGGTTATATTTCACCCCAAAATCAAAAGAAACTTGTTTTTCAAAACGGAAAACTACATTTTTAGGAACATTAATAATTTTTGGGGGATTGTGACAATCATTTTAAGATAATTTAATCCCCAAATTATCTTTACTGTAATGCAAAAAAAAAAAAAAGAAAAAAATCTCATTACAGTAATACACTGATTTATAAACTCATAATTATTGCAGTACAGCACTGACTATAGTTCTGTTTTTCAACTGAAATCAGCCTCATTAAATTCAGTTGTTACAAACACAGGCATGATGTCTATATTTTAAATGTACAGTAATGAGAACAACATTTGTTGCATTACAATAACGGGTTTAAATTGCTAAACTGAAATGAGTCACAATGTAAAAGCTTTATTTTCTGTCAGCAAAATGCATTTTCTCCTTTTTTCCGATTGATTTTACGGTGAAATACGACCCAGGAATATTTTTTCTTAAGTTTTGAGAGATTCACGCTAACACAAATGCAACTTCTAAGAAAATCAAATCTTGACCTTTTTTCTTTCCCCAAGAGAATGCATAGCAAGCTCATTACCCTTAGTTTAAGATATTACACATGGCTTTCGTAAATGACTTGGGTATTCTGCGTCGTCACACCCTCCTCTTCCACAGACTCCGCCTTGATTTCCTTTTCCTCAGACTCCGCCTCCAAAGGCAGCTGATCGGCAGGCGGGGGAGACACCACTTCAGGAAGAGGCGGAGCTTCCATGTTACAGCATCCAGCATCGGCTAGCGGCGGATGAATGGAAACCTGAATGGCCATGTGTCGAGGCTGCTCGTGAAGCGACGCGTCGTCCGAGTCCGCGGCCGGAGACTCGCTGCGATCCCTCTCCCTCGCTCGCTCTCTCTCGTGCAAGATGGAGTACACGTCGCCGGAAGTGCTGGCGACCACACCGCCGGGGCCTTCGTGAAGCTCGGGCGCTTGTCGGACGAAAGTGTGTCTCATTTCCTCCACGCCGACGACCTCCAGGATCTCCTCCATGAAGGTGCGGCAGTTCATGATCAGCGGCGGGAGCGGGATGCTACGCGCTAACTCCTCTATGTAGCGCGCGAACTCCATGGTCTTGAACTGCGTGACCTTCGCCAGCTCCAGCGTTTTGGCCGAGGTTATGATGGGAATACGCTTGGCGATCTCAAAGGCCTTTTGAAGCTTTTCTGCACCTTCTGTTCGGAAAAACTCGTTGATGGCCTTCTCGGTTTTCTTCAGATGGCTGCTCATCATGCAAAGGCGAGTGATGTTGAGAATCATTATGATGGTGAACGTCACCAGACACACCACCATATAGTACACGCCCATATCTCCGTTGGTGAAGACCACGCGCAGGGTCACGGTGCAGTTGGCCTTGCCGTATGCGTTGGAGGCCACGCAAGTGTATTTGCCACGGTCTGCAAACGTGATGCTGGTGATGTTGAGGATGCCATTGTCCAGAAGCCACCACTTACCATCTGAGAGAGAAGAAGAGAGAGAGAAATCACACACTGGAGATCATGGAAGGGCTAATCTGTTCACTAAAAGCATATCTTCAACTTCAGTGAAATCCTGAACTCCAACAGTGTTTATATGTACAACAAAATAAAGTAAAAAAATGTGCAGAGCTAAAAGTAGCGGCCAAAGGGGATGTTTTGTTTTTAATGACCCTACAAATTTGATTATACCATCAAAATATGAGCTGCAGGTTTTATTTGACTTCACTATGCAAAAAACTAAATACAACTAAAATGCATAGAAAAACAAAAAGCTCACAGGAAAAAGCATACATAATGAGTTTGTAATATTTAATTTCTTCTCTCGTTTTTTGGATGTGTTCATAATTTCTTTGTATGACAGCCTGGATGAAAAAATATGTCAGAATAAAACTCCAGACTCCAAACACAACTACGCAAGTATTTGATAATTTTGTGTGTGTCACCTTAATGGGCCAGTAAAAGAAAGAAAGAAAGAAAGAGAGAAAGAAAGAAAGAAAGAAAGAAAGAAAGAAAGAAAGAAAGAAAGAAAGAAAGAAAGAAAGAAAGAAAGAAAGAAAGAAAGAAAGAAAGAAAGAAAGAGAAAGAGAGAGCTGATTCTTTTGTTATGTCACGCTGTGTTGTTGGCGTGTCTTGTTTTTGATTCTTTGTTTGCCTTTTCAGTGTATGATTTTTGTTTTGAGCTAATAAGTTGAAACTTTGAATCTTTATTTTTTCCTTTTTAGTTATTTTCTTATATTGTCTTACAACCGACCAGGGAGTGGTGAACAGGGAAGCATGTCATGTGACTTTCATCTCGCAACACATTGTTAATACACTAGTTAAGGAGCGGGTGCTAATAGTATTGTATGTTTTGAATGTTCTTAATTAGTATAGATTAGGTAGGGCGTGTTGAAAGCCGAAGACTTTATTTAGTTAGTTGTATTTAAATTTTCTTGTTGTGTTACTAGTTTATTGGGAAGGGGTTGTAGTTCAAACATTTTTTATTTTATTTGGTTTTTTTAGGCCCGCTCAGGGTCCTACTTAGCCTGGTAATACCAGACTCTGCTACTTCTCTTTGATTCGTAGACAGAGTCTGGAATGGCATAACAGAGAAGTGTTTTCTCTCTTGCTAGGGGGCGCTTGTCTGAAGTTTAAAATCATTGGTTACCCGTAAGCCAATCACATAACGTTTGGTTATGGCGTGTGTTATGCGCATGCTCAGCCGCATTTAACTTTCACTGTAAACACATGTATGATGCAAAAACAAAACCATCGAGCGAAATACCGGAGTGAACATGGCTGTGAACGACTTTTGCAGGTTAAGTGAAGTAAATCTACGCATCCACGGTACAATCAGCGTCTACGTCACGGCTCTCAGCCCGCCCTCTGTTCGTTGATTGGCCCGGCTGTTTCCAGACCGGTGGCAAACAGAAAGCTCTGAAGCTGTCTCAGACTGAGTACAGAAGCGAAATGAAATTGAGCGGAAGTACGAAGTCTGACGTAGTCAGGCTAGGTCCTACTCCCTGTGAACGGTGTTTGTGTGTGTGTGTGTGTTTCTCTTTTGTCTCTCTCTTTTGAGCACTTTATTGTGAATAAATATCTTCCTTTTTTTAAATTTAAACTCCCTTGGTTCTTGTGTTCTTTGTGCACCAGCACCTTGATCACATCTACCCGGGTTAAAAGATCAGGGAAATCATCTATTTATTTTTATGTTGTGTTCCCTCGTGCCCTTCGCCACTTTAGGGACATAACAATATATATACCCAGTCTCTCGTAAACGTGTAAAAAAACAGCATTGCACCATGACTCCCAGGAGTTTCAGAAACGCCAACATAATGCAAGAAAAACATCTTGACGTTACAACAACAGAAGAAAACGTGATGAGCTGATAAACGAGGTTGCATACAAAAGTGAAACTGGGATAAGAGGCAAAAATCTCAAACAATTTAAGAACGCAGTTGTTAAATCATGTTAGTCATGTTTTAAAATCTATTACTGGTGTACAATTGTACTTGTTGTAAACCCAATGCTCTAGATGAAAGCACAAAACGTGGATCCATGGATCCTGTGGCCACGATGAATAGACTTTGCATAAACCATATTTACATACGGACACTGATACAGGATCAGTTTCTGCCTTATTTGAGTAAAGGACGCTCACACATAATGCACAAGTGTTTTAAGTGCTGCGGGAATTTATATCAATAACTCAATTTTTGGCACCAGTCTGCCAATGCTTTTCCTACTGGAAGACACCTGAGATCAACATAATTCAGCAATTATGTAAGCAAAGCAAAATCATTTGATCTTTACACAGACTATAACTAATAGTCAGCAAGTAAAGTCAAAAATATGAAATCTAAATGGACTATTTACTTTCATAAAGCAAAATCCAGGTCTTATTGTGAATGAATAACATGCACTGATGAATCAGTTTCCCTCCAAACAATCCCGACAATTCCTGATGGTTAAAGTGAAGCTCCACTCCACATTTGTTTCTTTTGCTTCACTGAAACACAGTATAAAAAGTAAAATAGATTGCAAATGTCATTTAATATTGACTTTAAAGCTAACAACTATGCCGAGTCATCCTGATTATGACAGGAATGATTTAATCTCATTTTAAACATGGAAGGTTTCGAGTGTGCCGTGTCACGCTGTGCAAGACAAAACATGTCAAACAGTGTTTAGTTCACACTAATTCTTCACACGGTAACACACCCTCTAATGAAAAGCAAGGACGTTTCCATGTCACTTGTGTTAAAACACTGCTCGTATTTTTAGCACGCTACGCCTGCCTCACACACACCATCAGTAATCCTCCGAACATCACTTATGCTACAGCCGGGAATTACAGACTCACGTTTCACATCTCCAGATTAAAAGATCAAATCATTCATGATTGCATAACGGATTAATCTCAAATCTCAAGAGAGGATGTAATAAATTATGGGAAATATCCACTGTGATCATTCCCAAAACTAAGTGTTCACATTTAAAACATCTCTAAAATCAGCACAACTTTTTTGCAGTTGTTGATGCTCTACCATTCAAAAGTTTGGGATCAGTAAAATGTTTTTGAGAAATATAGATTTATTTATATGCGATAAGTTGATCAAAAGTGACAGCAGGGCTCGACATTTAGCCTTGTCGTGTGTCAAGTAAATCACTCATTCACTTCCGTGTAAAAAAAGTTGCTAGTCCGGAGAAAACAGGATTTTTTTGTGATGTAAATGACATTTATTCTGAAGCAATATTCTCATTAGTATTCTGTCAGCTTTGAAATATTTAAATCTGCATATTTGATATATTTACCCCCAGGGCATTTATTTTACCTTTATAAAAGGGCATTTCCCCCCCAATCTTATTAAATGCAATAATGCATGCATCATCTTTCATGTCAAATTCTTACATTTGATCAATAAATTCAATTAGAGTAATAAGACACTATAGGGCTGTTAACAATCAAACTGAATAATTTACACTGAAAAATTACAACTGTGTTAAATAATGTTATGAGACTGTTTTAGATATTTTTTGAAAGTACAAATAAGAAACGTTGGAAAGAATACTTTTAAACATGAAACTAAACGGGCAAGTGACTGAATGACTCAATGACTTTTTCCCTCATGACATTCAAATGATTAGTTCAAACGTCCGATTCGTTCAAGAATAAAGCAGCTGTTTATGAATGAATCATTGAATCTTTGACTCAACCGATTCGTTAAAAACGCTAAATCATTCAGTAACAAAAACACGGCTGTGAAATGCGCAATGTTTCTGCGGTGATCTTGGTGTGGAACTATTTTCGCAGATGAAACAGAACAAAAACAGTCAATAATGTGCCTAAACATGTAAGTGACTTAGATTTCATACAGCAGTTCAATAAACAAGTGGGTAATATTATTTGTCTGAGCTACTCGGTCCATACAATCCCACACAAAATCTGAGGTCTGGTGATAAGAGACTTTTAAAACCTACTTTTCTTCCTTAGCTTTTAATTCATTGTGAGCTTCTGTCGTGAACGTGTGGTTTGCCCTTGTCTCTTTATCGTGTGTTTGGTTCTGCACTTTGGTCAGCCATGTTTGCTGTTTTTAAATGTGCTATATTCTGGAAATACAAACAAACTTGAAACTTGAAATCAGAGTCACATTTTCAACCATGATGTTATTAAGGAAAACAGCACTCTTGGTCATGTGATGTTGCCTAACAGCATCATATATTAAAAATATAAAAACTCTTATTTTTAAACTAATTTTTTACCACAGTATTTTAACTAAGTTCTGCAGTCATTTGTTTTGATTTCTCCTCTAGAGGCTTCATGAGCCTCAACAGCGCAACCTTGTTCCCATCAGTACATTATACATTATATATTAGGCCTATTATCCACTATCGATCATCAGCACTTACACTTAATGTAGCCTAATAAAGTCAGTCACTCGTGTTTTGGCGATTTATAGTTATTTTTATGGTTATTAACGTTTTAATCAGGATACTTAAGTAAAATTCTCTCACTTGCCCCTTCAAAAAATCCACTTGTCCGTTAATGACACTGACAGTAAAAGATATTTATAATGTTACAAAAGATTTCCATTTCAAATAAATACTGTTCTTTTGAACTTTTTGTTTTTCAAAGAATCCTATATCACAGTTTCCACAAAAATATGAAACTGTGATAGATTCACATAGACTATTACAATTATTTTAAACTGTAAGATTACCGTTTTAACTGCATTAAAATAAATGCCGCCTTGGTGAGCATTAGAAAAATTGTGTAAACCCTTGAAAATGGTTATCATTTTTGTTACACATACTCATAGCAGGTCTTCACACTTGGGTCGAGCAATAACAAAACTTCAACGCTATTATAAGTAAATTCTATTACATGTGCATCTAGTGCAGGAATAGCAGATCAGATTTATATCCATTCTGCAGGGATACATTTAAGTCATCAAAACGAATGAAGTGATCAGGAGTAGGCCTAGTGATAGAAGGTGTCTGGAGGTGTTTTTACAGTAAACGTACCACTTATCTGTGTGTCAAGCAGGTGTCCGTGTGAGTTGAACCACTGGATATTTGGGAAAGGGTCACCGGTGATATTACAGTCAATTAAAGCACAGTTTCCCTCCCGGGCGATGATCTGGTTTATTTTGGTGAGCACCACGGGAACCGACCCGTCACCATTTGCCTCCGTCCCGTTCTCTCTTCCATCTTCATTCACTGCCGAGATGTTCAAAGGCCCTGCCAAACTAAAACTAATCATGGACACTAAATAAATTATCACGGATCCGTTCACCTTCTTCATTTTCTCTGGCTTTCAGTAACAGCAGTAGAGATAAGATGTCATTCTCCACCGGTCCTCATGTTTCAGTCATGGAGAGCACAAACCACCGGTGTACATGATATTTCCTGCAGATGCATCACTGGAAAGACAAAATAAGACGAGGAACAATACATTTAAAAATGCATTTGATTTGTCAGAATGACATGAGGGCTTTTAACTCAAGTTTTGCACTCAAAACCTGTGACTCCTCCTCCTCCTCCTCCTCCTTGTCGATCTGATCTCTTATCAAACAAGAATAACAAGACGTGCCAAAACAAGAACTGACTCATATTTTCAGAGGCAGAAATCATCATATTAATGGGTTAAAAGTCACATGAAGCCATTTAATTTTATGCTAATTTAAAACACTTCACATATCCAATATATATTTGACGTTTGATGTACATTCAAATGTACATCTGCAACCTCAATATTACTAATTTAGAGGAAATTAGGATACATTAACTTGTTTTAAATAAAAAAAATGGGCGCTTAATACGACTATACTAAATCAAATCGTGATCCGCATACTTGTGCTATTAGCCTGATGTCATTTTAAAAGCTTCTAACGTACGACCAACAAATCTATACGTTTACAAAACATTCAAATGCAAACCAACTAAGACAAGACATGAGTTTTCAGGTAGTGATGTTCGCACAGTGTTGATGTCTAAATCATATTTGACACGTTCAAATGTGCTGAAATCAGCTCGAGCTAACTGCGGCTAGTCATACGACTCCAGTCACCATCCGCTAAGGAAGACGCATTAAAACACATTTCCCCCCCACATTCATATGCTTTAACCCTCACCATTCAACATGAAGATAAAAGAAAACACCTACCGTTTACGTTTAAATCACGCGAATGTAAAAACGCTGTCGCAGTTTATATGGCCGAATGAGCCGCTAGCATAATAGCCGCGTTTCCTTTTGTTACATTTCGCACAGCGGTCACAAACACAGCGATATTTACTCGATTAACAGCGTAACACTTACACCATGTTGTTCCGCCGCTCTTATTCTCGATGTTCGTCCTGAAATGTGACGTGCCGAAGCTCATTTGATGTGTTTTGTGGGTTTGGTTTAAGTTGTGACCCAATAATCCACTGAGAAATTCACGGACCTCAAAATAATGTCCTGTGTGTGAAATATGACAGAGTAAAGCGTAATGTTTGGTCTTTAACCCCTCCTATCTTCTGTGCATATCGGCTTTCTATTCCTCCTCCATCTTTTTTTCTTTTTGACCGAATTGACCCAGTTTTTCCTGTAATTTGTTGTGAATTTGAGCTGACTTCCTCACCCAGTTTGGTTTATTTCCTCACAGTTATCTGGTTTAGTTGCATATCTGGCATGTACTGTGTGCAATGACACTATATAGAAAACTAATGCTAAGAAACCAATAAACAGTACTGTGATAGCCTACTTTTTTTTTGCTGGTCCAATTTGGTTTATTAAATGTTTTATTGCATAATTATAAAGCTTTTACTTTTTTTTTTTTTTAACTGTGCTGTAACTAGTTTGGTATTACTCTACTCATGTGGACATTGAGTGTAATTTAAGAACATTGGAACTATGTAAATACCATATGAATATGGTGTTACACTTTATTTTACACATTGCTTTCTATAAAAAGTAAGTAGCCTAACTAATGAAATTAGTTACTCTTTCAGAGAGTAACGCAATATTGTAACAAAATTTCCCCAACACGGATTATCATTCATTACCTTAGTATTTCAAATTACAAATGGCAAGGTACCACTGTATTTGCTGTCCCCTTGTTCACATATAAAGACTAATTTACCTGTATTTGATGCACCTCATTGTTTTTAATATTATAAAAATCAAGCCTAAATAGGGAAGCTGATGTGAAAGTGATATGGTCATGTGTATCACCACCTGTCACGCTGCAGATTGCACATTCAGGCTTAAGAAATCCTGTTTAAGTATTAACTGCCCTTGATGGTCAATGAACCACTTCAAAGCACTTTGATAATTTATTATAACCAGAGTGTTAAACCATTACAACCTGAAGAAACACACGTACACGCTATTAATCTGGCTTTTAAAGCAGTTATGAGTGCATTACTCTGAGCTTATGCACAATAACAGCAAGATTTATCACAGCCGCCTGAGTGAGTGAGTGAGTGAGTGAGTGCGAGTTTGTGTGTGTGTGTGTGTGTGAGAGAGAGAGAGCCCTTCTTAAGCACTTTCCCTGAGTAGTGTACACAAAGAAGCTGTTGTCACAGAAACAACACACACAGTGTGAATGCCAGCACAGCAAACTCTTAGAAATAAAAGGTTCCATCAGGATAGAAGAGCCATTTTAGGTTCCCCAAAGAACCTTTCAGTGAACAGTTTCTGAAAGAACCGTTGTTTCTAAAGAACTTCTTCCACTATAAAGAATATTTTGTTCAATGCAAAGGTTCCGTTGATGATAAAGCTTCTTACTGCAACCACAGATGTTACCGCATTAAATGTAGCAAATTTGTGTTTAAAAATGAAGGAGTTCTCCACTGAAAAAACAATACAATGGGATTTTATGCAATTAAATAAGGCGAAGCTTTGGTTAAAGTACAACGTTGAGTGAAAATCAGCATTACAAACAATAAAGGAGTTTGTTTAATGATTTATTGAACCATTTTTTTGCCCACATGCACAATCACATGCAGAGTATAACAACTACATGATTATTTGTAGTTTTATTAAGCCATATTTAAGTCAAATGGAAAAAATCCACTATTGCATTCCCCCGACTTTTAGAAAATCGAGAGAGATTGAAGCAGATGTTTCAGAAACCCCATCACAGAAGTGTTAACTAGTTTCTAGTCATTTAAAGCCAGGGTAATATAACGCAAGGTCTGGTGATAAAAATGTACATTCATTTAAAAAAAGAAATGCAGAAAAGTGTCATCAATCTGTGATGAGGGTCCATCAGCTTAATGCCATTTTAAAAGCTTCAACATGCATCGTGTCAATACATTTACTCCTCGTGTGTGTTGAAAACAGCCGGAGTTAACAGCGAGCTAATGAAGACAAATCAACAGCTTTAACCTTCACAACTCAACACAGAGATTTAAATCAACAGACTATCACAACTACATGCACTCACTTGGACCTTCACCTTCTTATGGTTAAACATTTTACACAATAAACCAGTTTTAAACTCGCATGAAATGCCTCCATGCAGACAGCGGCTGCAATTGCACAGTAAACCAACTTCAGCAAATCTTGATATTATTATTATATTAATATATTATATTAATACGCACCACATAACGAATAAAACGTCTTGAATCTTGAAATAGTGTTATTGAACGTCATTTAAAATTTGTTCATCTGGTACTGACTGAAAGGTTAAACATGGGTTTGTTGTTGTGCAAAAAAGGCAGAACATTGGGCAGATCGAGTCTGTGTGTGTGTGTGTGTGTGTGTGTGGCGTGTGACAGCAGCATTTAATTGATGATACTGGACATTAAAACATTAATCCGAGCCTTCATTCCTCCTGGAGGTTAGCGACTCACACGGCGTCCTTGATCAGATCGGCGAGTCTCCTGAAAGCCTGTGATGAAGAGGAGAGAGGCATGACAAACCCTGACGATGAAGATCGGATGTGCGAGAGTCAACAGACAGCCGACTTCTTAGGGATCATATACATGGAAACATTGAAACCCTGAAACGGACTGATCTGAAATGCTGTATAAAGGCAGCAACATCGTGAAGCACACAAACACACGAGAGACTCGACTGACTTAAACTTAAACATGATTTCATGTTACAATGATATTATCATTCATAAGTTGGTGGTCAGTAAGTTATTTTTACTTTTATTCATCAAGGACGCATTAAATTGATCAAAAGTGACATCAAAAGTGATGATAAACGCAGCCTTGGTGAGCAGAAGAGGCACATTCAAATACATTTAAAAAAAATCTTACCAACCCCAAATATAAATTATATAAATTATATATGTATATATATATATATATATATATATATATAGTAATTTACTTTTGTCACTTATTTTGTTTTTCCTTCACATTTAAAATATTTTAAAAACATAAAATATTTTAAATGTGAAAGAAAAACTAAATAAGTGACAAAATTCAATTAAATCTGACAAAATTGTTTGGCAAAATTAAAAGGCAAACTACAGCTACAGGTTTTACTTCACTATGCAAAAAATAATAATAATAAATTCCTAGGCTGGACTTCCCCTTTGGCCACTACTGTATATATATATATATATATATATATATATATATCTGTGTGTGTGTGCATGTGTGTGTGTGTGTGTGTGTGTACCTCATCGATCTGTTGAGGTGTGGAGAGAGAGAAAGCCGCTCTGACGTACGGACAGGGATCTGAGCTGTTGATGTTGAACACTCCTCCAGGAACCAGGAGAACCTGCACACACACACACACACACACACACACACACACAGTAAAGCTGAACACAACTCCAGAGAATCACTCGACTCACACTGAGACGTCAGACGAAACTAGAGTCATGTCTGCAGATGTAACTCAGACTGATCATGTGTTAGTGAAGATGCTCAAGAAGCTCCACATGGCGTTTGTAGATGAAGTTCACACAGATGTTTACTAAGACTCCATGATCGCCTGAATCTACAGCAGAAACTGGACTGACTGAGTCTGGGACGCAAATCCTGTGGTGTGTTTTAAGGATCAGGTGCTTCAGTTCATTTACATACACATACACACACACACACATACATTCAAACTTTGGCTTTGGCAAAAAGCCTCAGTAAACCTGACAGTGACACACACACCCACATACACACACAAATGACTTGCACTCACAGGACGTGTTTGCAGTGTATAAAGGAAGGAGCTTCTATCTGGACCAGCAGAACATGAAATCATGTGTTATTACATTCAACACAGCAAACTGTACATAACCTATGGAGATATGCTTCTGTCTATCTGTATATGTGTGGAAAATGACTATGTTTATCTATTTCTTAGCCAATCAGAATCCTTCAGCCTGTAAGCAATGACGTATCTTAGACCTTGGTGTAGTGTATAACTGCTGTGATCTTTGTAACTGTAAGCGGGGCGGCCGAACTCCTGTGTGAGTCTTGAAGCTGAACTTCTGCTGATGAAACTGCAAACTATCTTCAGTAAAACTTTTCTTCAATTTATTATAATTCTGACTCCGGGTCTTCATTCAAACATCTGGTCCTTGGGTCCTAAACTGTTAACCCCTAACAGTGTATGTGAATGTGTGTGTGTGTGTGTGTGTGTGTGTGTGTGTGTGTGTGTGTGTGTGTGTGTGTGTGTGTGTGTGTGTGTGTGTGTGTTTGTGTGTTTGTTTGTGTTTGTGTATGTGTGTGTGTGTGTGTGTGTGTGTGTGTGTGTGTGTGTGAGTGAGAGAGAATAAGTGTAAGTGTGGGTGAGTGTAAGTATGTGTATGTGTGTATGTATGAGAGTGTGAGTGTGTGTATGTATGAGTGTGTACCTCTTTCTCTAACGCTCTCTCCATGATCAGTCGCTGTGTGTCTTTAATGCCCTTGATTTTAATCCAGAGGAACATGCCAGCCATCGGAGGATGCCACTCGGCCACATCTACAACACACACACACACATGAGAGAGAGAGAGAGAGAGAGAGAGAGAGAGAGAGAGAGAGAGAGAGAGAGAGAGAGAGAGAGAGAGAGAGAGAGAGAGAGAGAGAGAGAGAGAGAGAGAGAGAGAGAGAGAGAGAGAGAGAGAGAGAGAGAGAGAGAGAGCGAGAGAGCGAGAGAGAGAGAGAGAGAGAGAGAGAGAGGGAGAGAGAGATTAACTCCTGTAATCTGGACTCTGACACAGATCATTTACTTATTCCAGTAAAATCAACATCAACATGCGTTCAGCCGTGTGTTTTAGATTCAGTAACACTCAAACTGTGGACGGCATCCGTTCATTTCCACAGAAGATCATAAAAATATCAAAAATCATATCATGCGTTTCACTGGGACAAATGATCAAACACACACTCAAGAGTCAAGCATTATAACAAGAGACTAGTGTGATGAAGTCACTTGTCTGAACAAATTTACGTATATGCAAAACTTAATCATATCATGATTGTGTAAAACTATAAATGGCCATTTTCACTGTATGTATCAGAAGACCAGGAATAGATGTGATGTAAACGTTCACAAAGCACTGCTCACATGGAGAAACATCCACACACACACACAGCTGAATTACATTAGTGTCATCGACCAAAACAGCTAAATCTGCACTAAAAAGGACAATTTAGCTAAAAAAAAGACACTTTTGTACTGAATAATTAATATAAGCACATTAACAAGAATAAACCCCTCGACTGTAAGTGCATTGCTGTAAATGTGATGTTTGTTTTCCACAAACCTCTGAGCCAACGGTCGGCTGAGGAGAGCATGGCGTTCCTCTGAGATCTGTAAAACTCGATCACCCTGAGGAACAGGAACAACTAATGTCGAACATTAGCACATCTCAGCTCATACAGAAGTCCATGTAGGAAACACAACGAGGAACAATGCACTGAGCAGAGCTGGACAGTAACAAGGACATTTACTCCAGTACTGTACTTAACTACACTTTTGAGGATCTGTACTTTACTTTAGTATTATTTTTTATGGAAACTTTTTACTTTAACTTCATTTGATAGACAAATATCGTACTTTTTACTCCACTACATTTCTGTCACAGTCCTTGAGTGGAAAGTAGTAATGTCAGTCAGGGGAGGATTTTGGTTGGAAATGAAAGTCGGGTTGACGCCAGAACCAGACTGATGTTGATTTCTGACATTAACCTGTTTTCATTTTCAACCACAAGACAACGTCTGTCTGATTTTCATTTTCAGCGTTGGGCTGGCTCTTCTAAATGCTAATTTTGTCATTGTTTTGGAGCGCACTAGCTTATAGATGACAGTAAGGCTAACATATTCATACTGAAAGCCAAAAAAC
>NC_137124.1:7844828-7869828 GCF_949319135.1 Squalius cephalus
AAGTGCAGTGCCAAGTTTGACGTTGTTTGGATGAGAAATGCTAAAGATATGGTTAAATATATCATTTTTAGAAGGTTGTGGTTTCAAAATAAACATTCTGACAATCTGTCAGCTACACTGTTTACTTCTGAATATTATAGTTTGGTTCCAAAATGTGATAAATCCATTTTGATTAATTTGAGTAAAAATGTGTTTTCTTTACCAAGAAACCAACAATTATTAAAAACACACACAAAAACTGATTTTGCACGGGCACTTTGCACTGCTCCCTGAATCGAGGTGCTTATTCATTTGTGGATGTTAACTGAATCTGTAAGTCAGCTATGCTGTTTACTTCTGAATATTATATTTCATTCTGGTGCGCTTAACGTTATCGCTACTGTGTAATAGTAGCCTATGCTATTCACCAACTAAACATATCCTATTCAATGCGTTCACAGTCTCTTACACGGCCATCATTTGTAGTTGCCTATTCACAAACTGTTTACTCAAGCGCAGCGTTTTCTCGGAGTTCACTGTGTGCTTTTTACCATGCACAAATAAAAATATCACTGAAATTTTTCTGTGTAATTGTAACAATGAGCATTCAATCACACCAAACCAACAATTACTAAAAACACACACAAAAACAGATTTTGCACGGGCATTTTGCACTAGTATTTAAAATTTTAAATACATTTAAAATAGGGCACTATTTGAGGGAACGTCCGAAACCATTGTGGGCGTTATTGAGTGACTTATTCAATCTCATATTCAATCGCACTACTGGAGCTGTGTTCTAGAAATACATGTGATATTGATATGAGGGAAGGCATAGATTCAGAGGCATAAGACATAACTTCTGTACTTTTACTTCAGTAAAAATCGCTCCTTACAACTTTTACTAGTAACGGAGTAATATTTGACCAGTAGTGTCTGTACTTTCACCCGAGTAAGGACGTTGTGTACTTTGTCCCCCTCTGGCACTAACAGAAGCCTGGAGATTATGAGCATTTACACGAGAATACAGAAATACAGGAGCTGAACTGATTCTCAGAAACTCACCCATCAATGTGTGTGAGGAAACCAGTCTGACCCCAGTTCTGAAGCAGCTGAGACACGATGAGCTGGACACACACACACACACACACACACACACAGGAAGTTTAAAGAACGAGAGGCTCGATCGGTTCACTCGGACTGCAGTTTGACACGTAATGTGGCATTTATTTCACAGGACACAAGACACCAGAAGATTCTGTCACATGGTTAAAAAAATAGATTGAATTTTATACATTTAACAGATAAAATAAATGTTATTAATTATGTTCTTTAATATTTATTACACATTTAATGACTTTGCTGATAGCATACGTGTATTTTGCAAATTACTACACCACAGAGACGAGAGAAAATACTTATTTTGTACATTATTAATTGTATAAAACAAATATTAATTATTATTCAAATAAATATTAGCTATTCTCTTTCAATATTTATTGAACATTATTCAATGACTTTGCTGATCTTAATTAAAGAGTATTTTGCAAATTATTACACCACAGCAACAAGAGAGAAAACAATATTTATTTAGTAAATTATTAATTGCATTAAATAAATATTAATTAATTATTATTCAAATAAATGGTAACTAATATATTTCAATATTTATTAAACATTATTTATTGAATCTGCTGATCTTAGAGTATTTTACTAATTATTACATTACAATTAAAAATATGTATTTTATACAATATTAATTGCCTAAAATAAATATTATTATTATTCAAATACATATTAGCTAATATCTTTTACTATTTATTGCACATTATTTATTGACTTTGTTAATATTAATTGAAGAGTATTTTGCAAATAACTCCACCACGGCAACAAAAACAGAAAACTATTTTATACATTTAATGTATAATTTATAAATAACACATTTTCTTAAATATATATATGCATGTGTGTGTATTTATATATAGAAAATAATTGTACTCCGTACACAGACATAAATTATGTAAACACAAACTTTTATTTTGGATGCGATTAATCTCGATTAATCGTTTGACAGCCCTACTATTTTTTAAACATTATTTAATGGCTTTGCTAATCTTAATTACAGAGTATTTTGCAAATCATTACACCACAGCAACAATAATAAGAAAAAAATATTTATTTTATACATTATTTAATGACTTTGTTGATCCCCCCCCACAGTCTCATCAGTGTTAAAGCGCTTGTTTTTTTCCATGCATCTCTTCTCCTGAGATTCACGCTGTGAGAATAATTACAGTTCAGATTCATTATCACGTTACACAGATCTGCTCTCCGCTGGGATCTGAAACACACGTACATTACAAACACGCCACGTCTCCACACTCTCGGAGACGTGTGTGTTTACTGTACTGTGTAGGCCTACGAATGACAGATAATGAGGAATGAGGAACAAGCCTCTCCTGAAGCTGTTGTGCTGCCAAGGCCTGTCGCTTCAGGAAAGATCCGGCAGAAACAGGAATGACAGGAAAGTGTGGATGTCTTACCTGTGTGAAGGTGCTGGTGTGCATCGTCGAGGCCTGGATGTGCAGAACCACCCGATCCACCAACGGCTTCGGCCCCGTCACGAAACCAATCCGCAACCTGACCCAAATAACACAACATTCCCGTTCAAAATACATCAATCACGATCTGAGAAAAGCAGTGAGAGAGAAGGTCATTAATATCGTTTGGAAGTGGTAGTAAGATGGTAAGCAAGTGGTTTTATTTCATGGTAGAATATACAAATGATTTAATGTAAATAATATCAATTACTAGTATAAATATACATTACATTACAAAATATGCATAGGTATGAATACTTTTTTATTAAACTATACATGTATATTTATTATTTATATTAAATAATTGACGGTAGATTTTAAGAACTAATGAATTAAACGCTGTGCAATTATATTTATATATGAATAAATAATTCATAACTTATGTATTCATATAAATATTTAATATAATTAAACAAAATATACATATTATAAATATGAACGTTATATTTGTACATTAATTATATTAATAAATAATTGACAGTACTATATATATAAAAACTATTGAATAAAATGAAATTTAATTGTATATATGAATATTTGAATAATATATGAATAATAATTAACAAATAATAAAAAATATGCATGTATATATATATTATCTACAAATAATTAATATGCAAATGATAAATAACTAAATATATGTGTGTATGAATATTTAGATATTGTGCATTCATATAAAAATATATACATACATATTTAAATAAAATATACATATACACACAACATTTTCACACACATATACTGTATATATATATTATATATATATGTGTGTGTGAAAATTTTGTTATTGAATTATATGTACATAAATAAATAGTTGATAGTAATATATAAAAACCATTGAATTATATTAATTAAATGTAAACAAATAATATAATATATAAACAAATAATATTTTTTATTATCTATAAATAATACAAATTCATTAACTGTACACAATTAAAAGCTATTTCAAAGGTCATGTTCCCAAAAAATATGGTATTGCAATGTTAAAAACACATGGTAAAAATGCATGTGAAAGATGTAAGTGACAGCATATCCAGCTCATATCTTGATCTTGCCATACTTTTCCTAACTCTCTCCCTGAGAAAGAGTTTTTTCCCTTTCTATCTTGAGTCAATATCATGACCCTGACAGCTGTGTCTCGTGACAAAAGCACTACTGTCCAGTGAATCAAGTCACTGACATTTGAAGCACAAACTGGCCTTTGACAGCACCCACCCCGACGACAGGATCTTGGAGAACGAATCTGTTCGGAGGACGCGTCCGTCCACGTCCATGGAGAGAAATGTTGGTGCCCACGGCTGGATGACGAGAGAACAGAGCAGAGTATTGACATTACACTACTTCATAAGGAGCGTTATCTTATCGCAGCCGCAATAGAGAGGCTATCAGAGAGGTCAGTATATGATGACTACTACTTCCTTCTGATTACTCACACAATATAAACAGATGCTGTGAAGAGAGCAATAAATCAGAGGAACTTACTTTTTGGAATTGCAGGAAATAATACGGGTCATCCTCAATGATAAGCATATCATATATCCTGGCAAGCTGCAAATGAAAACAAAATGACAATTTGGTGAATTTTTCGATTTTATGGCCTTTAAGCACATGCGTAAAAAAGGTATTATGTTTTCTTTAACAAGCCTGTAACCACCAAGATCATTGATGGAAAAGACCATTAAAGGGTAACTAAACCCTAAACCAACTTTTTTTAGTTAATGATCTGTAAGAATGGGGCTTTATTAGTGCTGTTCATTGATTCAAGTAACTTTTTTGACATTTGGGTATAAAATGTTTTAATTTTACAATATATGGTGTAAAAACGTCAGACTGCTGCCCTCTTAAGGTCGAACGGTGGCTACTGCAGTTGAATTTTCCTATTGGATGTTGCGGTGGCAAGTGACGTAAGCAGGTTCCAGCTCACCACGCCCCTGGTACGAGCTCACCACGCCCTTGGCACGAGCTAGCATAGATTTATCTGTATTGTACAGTGGGCAGGAGGGCACTAGGTGTAGTGTTGCTGGTTGCAACAGGACTGCTGGACGGCATAACTTGGAAATTAGGCGCCAGTGTTTGCATGCACTTGGCCTGGAAGACCGTGAGTGTGAAACCTGCATTTTACGCGGGATTGCTTCTCCAACGCAATAGAGGTGGAAATTGGCTTCTCCACACAGCTCGCGCTGAAAAGCGACGCAGTGCCAAACGCTGCTCCTCCTGCATGGACTCCACCACCGCAGCGGCATCTTGATGTGAGTGATCATATATATTTTAATCACAATTTATGGTTAGGCTAAAGTTAATCCTCTGGGGTCGACAAACGCCTCGGCGCATTTTTCTGGATTTTTTCACATAGCGGCAAAATATGAAAATGCCTATAGAGAGCGCACTATTGACATCAACTCGATAAAACTCATCAGATGCATGTACTTTACGTCGTCTTGCGACCCTGTGAGCAAACTTTCCATTTTAGAGAGTCTGACAGCAGGTCTCAGGTGCACGCCCCCCCCGCTCACGGTTCGTCCCCTCTGTCTCCGCTGGGCTCTGCCCACTTTTCTAGCATTTTTCAAATATTGCCAGTGGGTGGAGTCAGGCTCTGACCAGGGGTTTAGTTACCCTTTAAAGACTTATTTTTAAGACAAAATATGGTTTTAAAGCTTTCTAACAGTTATAGTGCCACCTATGGTCCGAACTCCATAAATCTTTGCATGCTTGTTTAGAATCATGTGTTGCATGTGCTCACCAAATTACGCAAAGTTCTGAGTTTTCGTTTAGGATTTATAGGCTTTTGAGTACATTTTGCCACGCACATTTTCTAAATGACCCTGTTATAGCTATCCAAAGGCCAAAGTTAAACAATTTTATGATAATTATTGACCTAAAGAGTCTCAAGAATTGTGCCGCAGTGGTTTTATCGAGATTGAGCCAAAAACCTAGGACTAGTTTGCAAAAGTTATTTTTTGAAATAATCTGCAATATTTAATGAACGATTCGATTGACGGCGGCGGTCCTAGAGGCAAATGAGGAGTTCTTCCATGTGGTATGAATGTCGTAGGCGTGTGCCAAAAATCGTGTGATATACAATACTTTACGCATGAGAACGAGTTTCTTTACGATCTGCCTCCGTTAACCTTGCCTGATAGCTGCTCAAACTTCATTGGTCGCCGCCGACCGTGTTTTTCAAGATACGCCAATGTCATCAAAGACAGTCTTGGCACCTTGGACAAAAACACCACATGCCAATTTTCAAGTCAATCAGACTTAGTGTTTCGTAGTTATAGTCATTTTTATGTTTTTTCCATGTTATAGCGCCGTCAAGTGGCCAGTAACCAGAATGAGCTCTTACAAGTGTGCCGAGTTTGTTGAAAATATCTCATTCCGTTCACAAGTTACAGCCATTTAAGTAAAAGAGGCTCCTCCCACTTCGAATGTTTTGGCGGCCCTTAAATTTGAACCTTTTTTGATAATTACTGACAATCAGACTCCAGAGAATCTTGCCGCACTGGTTTGGTTCCGATCAGGCCAAAAACCTAGAACAAGTTCGCAAAAGTAGGTTTTTCAAAAAATCCAAAATACCCGAAAAATGTAAGAGTTATGAGTGATTTCACACTTTTCCCCGCTGTAGCGCCTCCATCGGGCCGATTGGCGCGAGTCTTGGTGACGTCGTAGACGGTGTGAGTACTACCAGCCCTCAGAGTTTAAAGTCTCAATGACTTTCGGTTTGGTCTGCCTGATCTTTTGAGTCAACGAACGTCTGACTGTACATGAAACACTATATATCAGAAATCACTGATCACAGATCAGGCATTAGAATTAACATGATTACTTACATGTTGTGGCATTACTGTCGACTCTATATCTTACGGTAAAAGTCTGTTTGTAAAGCCTGCGCCGAAATGCGACTGATTTACCAAAGAATGAACCGAACAAACAAATAATGCTCTACTGAGACTTTCCTAGCATTCGGAACCTTTGGAAGGTAATGTTATTTTTAGTCCAGTGATCCTGTATTTCTCTTCTCATGTGTCAGTGGGCGGGGCCAAAGACATGATGATGTAGAAGTGGGCGTTACTCTTCGGCACTATTACATCATGTGACAGAACAAGTCGTTTTCTGAGCGTGGACTCAATAAAAGCTGTTTTTCGGACTAACAAGGACGGACATTTTTAATAGTATTATAACAGATTTTTTTTATAGCTTTAATTTGTTTTTATTTCAGTTTTAGTAAATTTAGTACATCAACTTCAATTTATTTCTGTTAGTTTTGTTTTATTATTTTACTATAACTATTTCAATTACAAAATTATATTTTTAATACGAGTTTTAGGTTTTATTTAACAAATACATTTTAATTATTGTGTATACAACATGATAAAAGAGCACATAAACACACATTATTATTAAATCATAAATCACAACATCTTCTGAATGTTGTTGTGACATCATACAGGGATCATTTCGACCTCATAACGTGTGCATTGAGGAAATAAACACGGCTTACTTCATAGACTTCCTGTTTCCTCTCATAAGTCATGGACGCCCCTGTGGGATTGCCTCCGTTGGGGATGGTGTACAAGACTCTCGGTACGGTGCAGTTCGGCTTCTGCGCGTCTGATGGGTCCCACTGCGCCAGAACCTTCCTGAGGTCTCCTGGGATCATGCCATGCTGATCGCTGGGCACATTCATGATGTTGCAGCCCAGCGGCTGCAGCTGTTGAGGAGAGAGTTGGCAATAATGACATGTAAACATGTTCCTTTAACGCATCAAGAGAGATCACAGGTAAAACATGCTCCATCTCTGTCCTTACGGCTGCCAGCGTTCCTGAGTATGTGGGAGCATCGAGGAGGACGTTGTCTCCAGGATTGACGAGCATCTCAAATATCTGATGAACAGAACGAAGAGGAAAACTAGAATTTTAGTATATGGTAAAAAGAGGAGAAATCACCAAAGTGTTAGTCTATGATCCAAACAGGCCCGCCGCTCATTATGAGGATGAAAAAAGACAACAAAAATGTAAATGTGAGATAAAAACCACAGGAACAGCAAACGGTTCAGTCACAACACGACCCTGAACACGGCACTGAACAAGGTCATGCTGTGACCGAAACATTTCAACACATTCCCTTTTTTGTTGTCTTTTCCCCCCTTATAATGTGATAAACATTTTCGCTACTTTTTTATCCCAAATTATGGCACATACTCCAATATGCATATCACTAATAATATTAAGCATACTAAAAACTTCAGGAACAGAGTGACTGTATCGCCACAAGAGCATTTATTAAAGGAGAACTCTGGTCAATTTTAACATTGAGCTCATTTTTTTGTACATTTGGAGTGCTGTCAATACAGAGAACAACGACAAAAATCGGTGTTGCCTACACCGAGTTATTCTATTTTTAAAATTGGCACCCTGTTGACTTCAATGGGGCAAGTACTAAACCTGCTTTTAGCCTCTTAACATCCTTGATGTGTCATTACAAGTGTACAGAAAATGTGAGTGATTCCTTCTGAGTGAACACGAGTGAGTCTGACTGCAGTAGATGTGAAAGATATGAATAAAAATGATGTTATTTAAGCCAGCGCAAATACCTTTGTTTACATCCTGTTTTTCGGTTGAAGTCCAAAGTAGTCGATTGCAGAGTTCACACGCATAGGTTTAATACCTATCAGTGATGCGCGGGTTGATCCGAAATGAGCGGGTGCCTGCGGTCACCCGCGGTTACCCGCGGTTACGAGTCATCCAAAAATATTTTTAATGATATTCGGGTCGCGGTCGGTCGGGTCGTTTGAAATAAAGATGCCAATTAAACCTTTGTAATTTATATAGTACTAGAGAGCATATGAGCGGAGTGGGGCGGTGAGAATCTCCGCTCATCGCTCACGGAAATGTTCACCTCTCCGCTCCCCCGCTCAAAGCTATACATCATTCAGGCCGCTCCGCTCATTATCGCTCAGTCAGCGCTCAACGCAGTTTGCTCCGCGCTCCACTCAAATCGACCCCGCTCGCTCCAAAAAAAGAAAACAAATCTACATGTATATCACTTTTAGCTTAGACCACAGCCTTACCTCCTAAAGAACTAATGAGCAACAACAACATTTTTCAAAGAGAAAAAAAAATTCAAATTTCAAAAAATTTCAAATTACAAATTAGGCCTAGGCTATGTAAGAAAGAAGGAATATAGCCTATACACAAAGTCCTGTAAAATTAAACGAATAAATGGGCCTAATAATATAAATAACAATTATAAACAAAAATATAGCCTACATACATTTTTTTTAAAGTAAATTTATTAGGCCAGAATTTTGATAAGTGAACTTTTGCGCAATGCGCACGATTAAAATTTAAATGGGCTTATATCCATTGTACACACAAACTGCTGTAAAATAAAACGAATAAATGGGCCTAATAATATAAATAAAATTTATATAAACAAAAATATTTAAATAGATACATAAACGTTTTAAAAGTAGGCTAAATTAACTATTAGGCCAACATTCTTATAACTGAACTTTTGCGCAGAGCGCAGGATTAAAATTTAAATGGGCTTGTATCAATTGTTTGAATATTACACTATATTTAATTTACACTTTGTTACAAGTTACCATATTCAATTTGCTAACCTTTTGCTTTCTTCCCAGCGTGTTCACATAGCACACTGCATGTTTTTATTCGAGAGATGTGTCTTTTTAGATTCCAAAATGAACCTTTACTGACTGAAACGATGTCTCCACAATCACATTCGTTTTCTTCTACCACATTATAGTTAGTTTTATATTATAGTAGCCTACACCTGTATGACATCTTATTTTCCTTTTTGAAGTAGCCTACTTTTTTAACTCCATTATTGAGCCGAATTTTGACTGAAAATAGAATCCATCTTGCAGTCATCAACAGTAGACTGAGTCAGGCTTGACTGAGCATGCTTCAGAATCGTGGAGTGCGCGGAGCGAAATTGGAGCGGGAAACAGGGCGACGCTCCGTCCTTTTAAAAATGCCGCTCTGCGCTCTGTCCAAGATCCGCTCGCTCCCGCTCCACTCCGCTCACATGCTCTAGGCCTACACTTTACTGGCTGAATAACCATGACACACGAGCTCAGTCTGCAGGTAGAGATGGAGGCGGCAAGAGAAAAGGTGAAGACTGGGGAGTGGAAGCTACTTTTAAAAAATGCGGGTCAGGAAGCGGGTCGGGTACAATATTTTCTTCTTTTTTTTTTGCGGTCCGAGTTGCGGGCGGGTTAGTTGAAAACGTCGGTCGGGTGCGGGTTGTTTATACATTGACCCGCGCATCACTGATACCTATGATCACGCGCGTGAACTCGGCAATCGACTACTTTGGACTTCAACCGAAAAACAGGATGTAAACAAAGGTATTTGCGCTGGCTTAAATAACATCATTTTTATACATTTCTTTCACATCTACTGCAGTCAGACTCACTCGTGTTCACTCAGAAGGAATCACTCACATTTTCTGTACACTTGTAATGACACATCAAGGATGTTAAGAGGCTAAAAGCAGGTTTAGTACTTGCCCCATTGAAGTCAACAGGGTGCAAATTTTAAAAATAGAATAACTCGGTGTAGGCAACACCGATTTTTGTCGTTGTTCTCTGTATTGACAGCACTCCAAATGTACAAAAAAATGAGCTCAATGTTAAAATTGACCGGAGTTCTCCTTTAAGGACAGTGGTGTTTTAGTATCATCAGTTTTTATTGGTAAAATATTTTCAGTTTTCATCATAAGTTTTAGTAAATTTGTTGGGTGTTTTTGTCATTTTTGTTAGGTTTTTATGCCTCTCTCTCTCTCTCTCTCTCTCTCTCTATATATATATATTTTTTTTTTTTTTTTTTTTTTGTATGGCAGTTTTGGTTATTTATATATATATATATATATTTTTTTTTTATTTTTTTTATATTTATATTATTTACTATAGGTTAAGTTTATTTTATTTTGAGGAATAAACATTTTTTTATGGTTTCAGTTTCCATTCATGCATTTAGCAGTTCTTTCTTTCCCTGGGAATGAAAGGAAGGCTTAGTTAACTATAATAACCCTGACTAGGGATGCATAATATATTGGTGCCCATATTATTATTATTGACCATAATTAGCCGTGTAAAATGCTCACTATAGGTCTGATTCGGTCCAGATATTCTCTTGCAGGATGTTAGTGGTGTGTGTATGAGGTGGGCGTACTTTACAGAGCCCCTCCTGACTGCCGGTGGTGACACACATCTCCATCTGTCCTCTCTCTGGACTGTAGCCGGCTGTGGGAGGATTGTGGAGGCTTTTCTGAAGATCCTTCATCCATGAGACCAGCTCTGGAATCCTACCAGCACACACACACACACACACACACACACACACAGACAATGAAGCAATAGCAGTGCTTACAGTGCTTATTGTAATTCATTACTGATTTCAAATTATATGACGTAATCAATTAGATTACACATTTTATGTAATGCATTGCATTCTGAATACTTTTAGATTACTTTTGACCTAACTCGTTTATCACATTTAAATTAGGGCTGTCAATAGATACACATTTTTAATCACGATTAATCGCACTCATTCCAGACGCTGGTTTGCTTTTTCCAGCCGAGAAACGTAGTTAGCATATCATCTGGCCATACAGCGTGGGGTGTTTTGACGAACTGCGTCACGTAAATTACGTTAATTAAAAGTTTCACATGGCAATTTATGTGTTATTTGTGTTAAATTATTTTAACGCATTAAGGATTTCCAATTAATCACATGCATTAACTTGTTAACGTAGACAGCCATAGTTAAAATGTTTATTTTGTGCCATATTGTTATAAAAATATAAAAGATGAAAATATATTCCACTCTTTGTTATCAAAAACATGAATTGCATTAAACTTTACACAAGGGTTTTCCAGCAACCTGGGGTTTATGAAGTAACTGGAAGATGTATATAAACGGTAGGCTTTTTAGAAAGAAACATTTAAAAGAGAAAAATGAAGAATTAGGGAGAATTGATAAATCATAAATATCTGTTTGAGTAATGTTTGAGGTGCGAGAGGTCCCGGGTTTAAATCCCGGACGAGCCCCCACTCATGTAATCCATAAAAAAGTAACTGTAATCTGATTATGAGCATTCTTAAAATGCATTATAATCTACAGTAATATCAAGTACTTTATTTTTGGAATCAGATGCCATAATACAGATGAATACATGTAATCTGCCCAGCAGTGAGCAACAGTGTAGTGTTTGATACCCGTATGAGCCGGAGTACTGCAGCGCTCTCTTCATCAGCGTCTCATCCAACACCACAGCATCTCCTCCCTTCACTTCAACTCTGGCCGACTGGAACGGGAAGGTGTTGGGATTGGGAGCTCCTCCGGCCAGAGAGATCAGAGATGGAGGAGATCGCTGCTGCAGCTCAGCTGGATCACAGTGACACCAGAAATGAGGCCGCGTCACGGGTTATTAAGTCATCTTTATGCAATTCAGATTGTTTCACAGCAGCTTTTTCCCCCAATAATGATCAATGATGCAAGCTTCATCAAATATGAGATACATTCGTAAAGCAGCTCTAAAAAGACAAGTGTCATTATTCAGCTCAAGTTATCTATTAAGTTATCTCTTTATCTCGTCATTGAGTCACATCTCAGTCAGGCAGTTCATTTCAATCATGGTAATAAACAGTGATATAATAATAAAAATCAGACTCACTCAGTAAGCGAATAGCCGATGGTTTTCTTGCTGCGCTCACAGCTGTCAGAAAGCGAGCGTAATTCATGATTCTGATGGGATGGAGGACATGGAGAACTTTTGAACAGATAAGGCAAAGAAAAGAGATTTTAATTTGTGTGCATCTGTACTAAAGTTTGTTACAAAAACAAGTTTCTGTCATAATTTGGAAACAATCCTAATGGGACTTTTAATGGGATTATCCACAAACATATTACTGGAGATATATGTATGGGTGTAATATATATATATATATTATGAAGAGTTCAGATGCAAAAGCCTCTAAGTGCCATCTGAAATTTTCTTCTAGAATGAATTTTTTTTATCAAGCTTGTATATTTAAGTTCAGCAATTTCACTTAAATGGCAATGAAAATATCCTATTAATTGTAATTTAAGTGAAATTACTGAACTTAACTATCCGAGCTTGATAAAAATGATAATTCTAGAAGAAAATTTCAGATGGCACTTAGAGGCTTTTGCATCTGAACTCTTCATATAGCCTATAAAATATATAAAAAAGTGAATAATGCACATATTTATAAATAGACAAAGAAAGTGATTTATTGTGCAACAAAAAAGTATAAAAGGAACATAAACATAAATCTGCTTGTTTTGTAATAAATCATACTGATTCCATTTTTGATTATGAAATTTAAGACTTGAAACCGATTTCTTGTGCAACCGGTTTAACAAGGTGCATTTTAAATTCACTCCTGGATTAAAATCTCGATATCTTGAAAATGTCATCTTAAATTTCGAAGAGAACCATATATTTATGCAACACATGATTTGCTGACTAACATGCACGACCGAAAGTTCAACTCCAAACGTCAACAGCGATCAAACCCACGTGGAATGAGCGTGCAAATAAATCACACGCAAATCAACATAATCACCATTCGTATAAATAAATACATAATACGAATCATCAGAACTGCAAGCTTTGTAAAACGACACACATTTTACAATCTACAAGCCTAACCTTTAAAGCACTGACCCGTAACTTCCCGTACCGCTGAACGTCTCCCGCAAAGACTTCTGGGCCGTGTAGTTTTCTTTGTGAGACATATTAAAGAGATAGTTCTCCCAAAAATTAAAATTCTGTCATCATTTGCTCACCCCCAAATTGTTCCAAACCTGTATGAATTTATTTGTTCTGCTAAACACAAAATAAGACATTTTGAAGAATGTATTTTTCCCACCGCAGGTTACAATCTTTCTTCATATTATCTTCCTTTGTGCTCAGCAGAACAAAGAAACTCATACAGGTTTGAAACAACTTGGGAATGAACCAATGATGACAGTGAATTTAATCAAATAATAATAAAAAAAAAAAAAAAAAAATGAAAAAAATAAAAATAAAGATTTTTCATTTTTGGGTGAACTAACGTTATACCTTTAAGCGCCAGTCCAAAATATCCACACGCTTGCGATTTTTGCACTTGACCTCTTGTCTACTTTACTACTTATATTATGTATTTCTTTCCGGAGTTTGGCCAAAGCCGCAAGCCGGGTATTTTGTAATCCGGCCACCAAATTGGGTATTTTGGACAGGCACAAACATTTTGCTCTTCGGGGAACAGAAACACCTGGTAATCACAAACGACTGTGATTGGCCCTGTCTAAGCAGCGCTGAGAACAGTTACAGGTAACAAATGACATCACCATTTCTCATTAAATCGAAAACACACAACCAAGATTTAAAATATGAGAATTATGCTGCGTTCACACACAAAAAAATAAATAAATAAATAAAATTCACATCTACTGTCCTGCAACATTTGTGACGAAATGTAGAAACAACCTAAGCAGCGGTGAGCGAGCGAACTACATTACCCACAATGCTTTGGCTCTAGGAAGCACATTTGTAAACACAATGCTAGAATGCTAAGGGAGTTTGCACAGGAATTAGTACATTTGCGTTAAACTGATGGAGAAATAGACCCATATATGTATTCAGTATGATTATTGTGGTGATTAATTAAGGTCAAACTCACTTTACGTGTCCATGGGGAAAAGAAAAGACATGATTCACCCCAGATTTCTCGCTGGTAAGTCTCATTTAACGCTTTTGTAGAGGAGAGAGAATTATAAGCGAGTGTTCGTGTCTTCTTGGGTATTAAACGCATATTAATTAAAGGAATAGTTTACTCAAAAATGAAAATTATCCCATAACTTACTCATACACCTAGGATGGCTTGAGGGGGAGTACATTATGGGATAATTTTCATTTTTGGGTGAGCTATTCTTTGAACATGCACGATAATGCAGACCTCACAGTTAAAGTAGGACATTGAGTGTATATTCATTCATTCCTGTGTTTTTCTAATCAACTGAATGTCATGTAACTGTGTGCTTGGTTGATGTTTGTTCTTCAGGAACCGGGGATGATTATAACCTCCACAAGAAGAAACACAAAAAGCACAAGAAACACAAGAAGAAGCACCACCGGGATGATGGACACAGTTTCTCCTCTGAAGCTCTGGAGTCTCTGTCAGACTCCGGGATGCTGGTGCTCAAACCTCCTCAACTCAAACTCAAGATCAAACTTGGAGGTCAGACTCTAGGCACCAAGAGGTCAGTGCTTTCACCCACATGGATTTAGACTGAGACTTCTAAACATGAGCTTTTTGTATTGATCCCTTTGGGAAATGGTCCCAAATTATAACGTATATATAGAATTATAGAATAAAGTTCTATTAGAATTTCTTCAGAATTGTTTTTAAAACGTTGCACATATTTTATCAAAACTGCTTTTGCTGAACAACCTGTTGCACGCAATCTAATACATGCCTTCTGACCTTTTATTATAATAATTGTAAAAACGTGTATCTATTCGGATCATGATACATAAATAAATCTTTCATAATTTTTTTTTTATAAAGTAAACATAAGAATAACTTTTATATTCTTATTAACGTTTCAAGGTGAGCATTTACTGAAATGAAGCAACTTGGGCTTACTTTTTTATCTGTACATTATTTTTTTTTATTTTTTTTTTTTAGAAAAATCATGTTAAAATGAGAGTATAAAATAAGATACAACATAAACTATATATTAACTCCTTTTGCGTTTCTTTAGACAACAAAATTACAATTTAAAATGTTTCACATAATACCTTAAACTGGAAAAGATTTGATTTTTAATAAGAAAGAATTCAGTTTTTTTTTTTTATGCAGTATGGAGACCTTTTATTTTTTTATTTGTTTCACTCTCCCTTATTTATGTTATACAAACATGTTAGAACATTATTGTACATAATATCTATGCATGCATTTTTTTATCAGTTCATTTTGTTGCAGAATGTTTAAAAAAATAAATTATTACACATATTCTCAAATAGACAAAGCAAATATAAGTGATTAAATGTGCAACAGAAAGCATTCAAAGTGCTTTTTGAAATTGTAACTTTAAATACATAAATACTTCAAATAGATTTATTGCACAACAGGTTTTTAATTCACTTCAAAATCCTTGTCTTGAAAACTTCACCTTAATTTTCAAAGAGAAACATGTGCATGGAAAAGGTTGTTATTGGCATTTTCCTCATGCACATTTGAATATTGCAACTCAGCCAAACAGATGTTTGCTTTTGGTCAGCAATAAGAGGCTGAGACTTCAAAACATGAGCTTTTTGTATTTTTTACATCATTATAATATCAATATATTTACAGTACAACAACTCACGAGTGTCACTGTCTTACTGAACTCATGGAGTGATAACAGAACAAATCTCTTATAGATGTTAATGTAACAAATTAATACATATGCCTTTTCTTTATATTGGTTTATTCTTGCTTTAAAAGTCCCCCAGTAGTCAATAATTGTTAAGGGTGTCACGATTCTCCAAATCCTCGATTCGATTACATTTTCGATTCTAAAGTCACGGTTCGATTCGATTCTCGATTTGTTTGATTGTAAAAAAATTGCATCGCAATTGCATGTTACAATGTTTACATGGTACAATTAAGCTACACTTTTTTATTATTTCAGTTCAATTCAATTATTGTGATTTGATTTAATATTGACTCATTTGGATAAATATTAGGTAGGCTACACAAGATAGGCTTAATTTGTCTAAAAAAAACCTAAAAACAACTCACCTAATGCTGTAAACATACAGAGAGCCTATCAGCTGGTAGTAGGCTATTATTTAAGGTTAAAAATAATTAAATATAATGCGTATTTATTTATCATAATAACAACTTTATTTAATGATACAAGTAAAAAATATAATATGTAATATAGAACACATATTTAGCAAAATACTCTATAGCTATTTTTTTCTTGCCAACTAAGTGCTATGGCCTATATTATGGTCATTAAATGGCTTTCCTGAGGTAAATGTGACATAATTGTTCTCCAGCTGTTTTATTGACCTCTTCACGCTGATGAAAAACACTGATTGATCGATATTATGTATGAGGAATATACATTTCGGTAAGTTGTACTGTATCTTTCAACATTAGCTAGAGATCGATCATCGCATCTTCACGTGCGCTAGGGATCTGTCACGTAACATTTACAAGCGCCAAAACGGTATTTATTGTTTGAATTTCGTAATAAAATTGACAGAATCTGAGAGCTGAGATTTGTTTATATCATAAAGTAACCTGCTCTAGCCTGTCGGTCTCCGTGTCTTCTTTGCTTCGCGATTTTTCTGTGCGTGAGAGCGTGTGAAAAGTGTCAATTGCGTGTGTCTCACGGTGAATGCGTGAGAGTTGGCAGCACTTCAACACGTGTGTTTTTTTCTTTCGCTTGGCAAGCCGAGCTGACGTGACATGGGGGCGTGACAGCATCGACGATTCCATTTTTTGATTCGATAATCGAGATTGAGCATTAATTTCGATCGATTTCAATTTAAAATCGAAATCGTGACACCCTTAATAAATGTATTCCTTAAAACTCATCTTCGATCACCAAAATGACATATTTAAACCTTTTTTCCTTGAAAAGAAATTCTTTATGCCTTAAAATGGCTTGAATGTAACTCGACACCCTTGCCTCTTTTAATATATGCGGTTTTATGAATATGCAAATGAGCCCCGCCTCCACTCACTCACACAGCTCAGAGATCCACTCGTTGACGATCACACGTTAATCTGATTGGTTACAAGGTAGTTTGTGACATCAGAAACACCAGCGATTTCAAAGTGTGTTTTTGAGACCGTCTTTGGTTCACAGCAGTTTTAAGGAGAAAATACTCAGCAATGGTGTCGACTTATGAATTTACACATGGTTTGACTTAAAGCGTATTAAAAACACCACATAGACACATAAACAACATTAAAAGCTGGATTTTCACCACAGGGGGACTATACAAAGGGGCACTGAACAGTTCACCCCAAAATATGACACATAAATTATAGACAAAAAGCTTCTTTTGTGTTTCACAAAAAATATTGGTATAGTTTGGAACAAAATATTTGTAAAGCATGGTTGTAGAGACTAAAGATCTGGGCTGGTAACCGAAAGTTTGCAGGTTCAAACCCTGTAAGAGGGGATTCATAAAGTGTGATGTTGTCTCTCTCTCTGTAATAAGTCAGTTCTGTGTTTCTGCAGTGTGCCCACGTTCACCGTGATCCCGGACTCTCTGCGCTCAGTGTCGTCTCTGAACGTAGAGACTGATGATGATGGTGATGATGATGATGATGAAGAGGACGACTCTGATGACGACGTGCCGTCAGAGGGAGTTCCTATAGAGCAGTACAGAGCCTGGCTGGGTGAGCGGGACACTCGAACACGCAGAACCTGGAGCCGAATAGAGGGGAAACGAAGCAGTGTTAAAGGAGTAGCTCACTTGAAATGAAAATTAGCCCATGATTTACTCGCCCTCAAGTCATCTTAGCTGTATATGACTTTCTTCTGTCAGACGAATACAATCTGAGTTATATTAATAAATATCCTGGCTCTTCCGAGCTTCATAATGGCAGTGGATTGCAACCATCAGATTGAAGCTCATAAAAGTGCATCCATCCATCATATAAGTCCTCCACACGACTCCTGTGGGATAATAAAGGCCTTCTGTTGCGCTTTAGTAAACTGTGTATGTTCATTTGGCCGGAAGCTAGAATTTTACTTTGTAACGTGTTAAATATGAATATGCTTCTTACATATACAGCTAGGATGGCTTGATGGTGAGTACATCATGGGGTAATTTACATTTAAAGTGAACTACTCCTAGACTGGGTAAACCCAGGCCTGATCTGTCTGCGATTTGATTTCGCCCATCGGCTCAGGCTGGAAACCTGTACGTTCTTCTATCCTGCTTCCGTTACAAATCTGCGGGGACCAATCACAAACTGGCTTATCCACCAGGCGTGCTATTGGCGGGATTAATCCAATTCCTTTTAACATCTCGACGATGCTCAATGGCTTCTTTAGTTTAGCAAACCAATCGCTCGAGTGCGTGTAAATGCCTCACTTTCATGTTTTTTTTGCACAACCTGCACAAAAAAAATCGCTCAGTGCCATTGTTGCTTCTGCAAACCGCTGAATAAATTCCACTAGAAACAAACCTTGTTGTATTATTTTAATTTAATACTGTGAAGCTGCTTTGATACAATCTGTATTGTGAAAAGTGCTATACAAATACTTGCTCCAAACCCAGATCGCTGGTCTGATTGGTTGAAGGACTATCCAATTGCGTACAGAGTCGTTTGAGCTCTGCCCGTTGATCACGCCTCTTGTGCAGGAGAAAACACAGAGCAGACTCCTCAGACTAATGTTCAGTCTTAAAAGATTGAGCTCGGTCTGGTGATAGCCAGACTAAACTACTCCTTTAATGTGCATGTGTGTGTGTGTGATACCCAGATGAGGACAGTAACCTGGACCCGTGTCCCCTGCCCGACATGGACACGGACTCGCTGCTGGGACGCCCGATGGACGAGGAGGAGCGATGGCTGGACGCGCTGGAGAAAGGAGAGCTGGATGATAATGGAGAGCTGAAGAAAGAGATCGACGAGTCTCTGCTGACGGCCAGACAGGTGCCGTAGAAACACACACATCTGACCGGTGGGACAGGAACACACTCTTATACAACCTCAATACAGGGTTCCTACACAGTTCCCACTTCAAGATTCCAGACTTACATTTCCAGACCGTATTTAACATCACTTTCACAATTACTCACTTTTTTGGGGGAGTAATGCAATATCAAAACACATTACTTTACCTAACACTGTTTACAAAAGATTTATGTCTTTAGATTTATCAGTTTCCACAAAAATATGAAGCAGCACGACTGTTTTCAACATTAATAATAATAATAATCAGAAATGTTGAGCAGCAAATCATCATATTAGAATGATTTCTGAAGGATCATGTGACACTGAAGACTGGAGTAATGATGCTGAAATACAGATTTGATCACAGGAATAAATTATATTTTACTATATATTCACATAGAAAACAGTTATTTTAAATTGTAATAATATTTTTAATTTTTGATCAAATAAATGCAGCCTTGCTGAGCAGAAGAGACTTTCAAAAACAAATCGTTACAAATGAATAGTTGTTGACTAACCTTTACTGGTAACTTGAGTTATTTGAGTGATCTTGAGTTTGTCCTCTGTCTGAACAGAAAGCCCTCTTACACAAGCAGCAGATCCAGCCGTTGCTGGAGCTTCCCATGGGATACAAAGAGAAGGAGCTGACGGCCGAGATGATGCAGAAGCGCGAGGAACGTGCTCGCAAAAGACGTCTTCAGGCGGCCAAGAAAGCAGAGGAGAACAAGAACCAGACCATCGAGAGACTGACCAAGACCAGCAAGGCCAAGATCAAGAGCATGCGGGAGCGCAAGTCCAAACAGGCCCAGGTGCCCATGGTGAGGTACAGCAGCAACGCTCAGGGCGCCGGCGTGTCCTATCCCGCCGGGATCCCCGTCCCGACTCCTTCAGCGCCGCCAGCGCCTCCTCCTGTCCCGGCCAGCTGCGGGGTGTCGGGATGCTCCAACCTGAGGAAGTACTCGTGTTCACAGACCGGGACGCCCCTGTGCAGCCTGGAGTGCTACAGGAGGAACCTTGTTCTGCTGGAGGGAGTCGCGTAAACGGAGCGCATACAATAATGTTGAACAGTTGTTTGAAGAAAATCATGCTGAAGTTGTATTTATGTTGTGCATTCAAACCCAAATTTACAGTCAATTTCATAATACATTAACTTAAACTGTTAAACATGTAGAAATTAACATTAATACATTAAGGAGTTTTCATTGTTTATTTCGAATGCAAATTGCAAAGCGTTTTCACATTTCTTCAGTTTGTTTTATTTTTATTTAATTCAATACGACTAACTCAGAATACTTAACTAATAATTACAAGAGAAATTCATAAATCATGAGAATGAATTTCTGTGAAAATAGTTGATAAAGCTACTTTGAATTGAGCTCAACCACATGACGGCAAGCAAACACGTTTTAATGTAAATCCTTAATATTGTGGAGATTGTTGCATTGAATTTGAGTATAATAATGGTTAATAACAAATTCGTTCTGAATGAAACTCACTATGTAACGTGTGTGAAGCTATTGTGGAAACGGTCTGGTTTATTTTTGTAAAAACACTGAAATAAAGAACACCTGACGTAAATCTGCTTTCATTTATTTGATAAATGATGCACATTTGTTGGATGTATTACAAAGTTTTAACTTATGAAGTTCCACACCTTTAATAAAAAAATACAAAAACATTTCATATCAAAAGTTCAGGAAAGGCTGTGGTCATAAACGCTGCCGAGAAAACCTCATCCCGCTTGATCCAGCGAGGAAAGGTCAAGGGGAAAATGGCGTTTCTAGTGTTCGTGAGCCTGTAGCTTGTGAAATCCAGCATAGTTTGAGGTATTAAAGTTGTGCTTTTCACCATTTCGGATGCTTTAATCGTTCATTGCTGCAGACGTTGCTTGTACTGAGCAACACATGATTATCATCACAAGGATAGTTCTGTCTTCAGCATGAACCAGCAGTTTTCTGTCCTCGTTCACACACACACCTCACAATGATCCTCTCCTGCTTTATGGTGGTGTGACGCCGACGCTACACGGCCAAGCCGAAAGACAGCCGGAAGGCCATTTCCACGGGAGCTTCTGCCACGGAGTCATGGAAGCACACGTAAAACTCCTGAGGGACGGGTTCCAGAAGCATTCGCCTGCAGAGATCCACAGTCAGAGCTGGAAACACACTCATGCTGAATCACAGTCAGGAGGATCATGGGAGGATGTTGGGGTGTGTTCAAGTGCAAATGAAAGAGAATTCAAAATATTAATAAATGCTATAATGGTAATGGGCCATATGCTTGTTTATAATAACAACGAATGAAAAAAAAAAAAAAAAACCGATTTATTTAGGAATAAATATACTGATGCAACTTATAATAGAAGTTATTTGCAGTTTGCAATCATCAAGATTAAAACGTCTCTGATATCCCGTGAGGAAAACACAACTGTAAAATTAATGCATTTAAAAATAAATACACATACACTGTAAATTGACTTACTTCAAATTGTAATTAATTATTAAAAAACTAAGTTCAATTAAAAGAATAAAATAAACAAACTTTTTTTGAGATTTTTTTTTAAATATACAACAGACAAATACTCAAAATTCTAATTATTAAAATGTTGTTAAATTAAAATAGTTTTTTTTACATTTTAAACACACAAATATTTAAAATTTTAATTATATATAGAAATAAATACACTACCGTTCAAAAGTTTGTCTCATAAGTCTAAATTGTTTTGATCAAAAATCATAATTAATCTTAAGTCGTAATTACAAATGGCAAATGATTTAACAAACTGAATAAAAATCTTTATTCATCACTTTGTAGATTTAGAGTAAAAAGTTTGAGTTTTACGTAGATACATTTAAATTGATCTTTTCGACATCATGAATTTCCCAGGAGCACTTGAATACATTACACCTCTAATCTCAACTCATCATAAGCTGCTGGAGGTCAGAGGTCACGTACCCTATAACCCAGTAGGTCATGGTGGGAGCTGGTTTCTTCTGATCCGTCCAGTTCTCAGGTTTGCACTGGAACAGAACTCCGTGTTCTTTGACTGGACCCAAACCTCGAGTGCTCTGGGGCCGCTCGGTCCCTCTGCGATCCTGAAACACATTCACATCAAACCCGTCCATTTAACTATTTCAGTTCATTTATTCTTTCATTTCAAACAACAAAAAAACACAAATAAAATAAAATGTAAAAATACAACAAATATGTTGCAACATACCGAAAGAAAAAAAACAATATCTATAAAGTATTATAAGAATAATTTCAGTATGTTGATGAAGCAGAAGCGTATTATTTTTCCCAACCCCTTATTTAACTCTAAATATAGAGCAGAGCAAATATATTCTATAGCATAGAAATGACCAGCGGTAGCTTATTGATTCATATGTTTAAGATTATTTAACAGACTGGTTGGAATACAGAGGAATGTATAACAGCCTTTACAAATGATTTATTTCGGTAAAGCACATACATTTTATATTTACTGTATATATTAGATGAAAAACTTAACTGACAATGATACATGTAGTAATAAAATACAAAATTATTCAAACTAAAATTAAAATGAAATTATAAAAATGAAAGCAAATTCAAAATATTAATGAAACTATAATAGTATATAAATAATACTATGTGCTTGTTTATATAAAAAAGAGAAGGTTCTTTAAAAAATGGTCTTAAAGGATTAACAACTGCAAGATATTTAACTGTACACATAAATATACAGACTTTTAAAATTGTAATTAGTTCTAAAAAAAAGATTTAAATTTAAGGATAAAATAAATTAATGCAAAAAAATATAAAAAAACCTATATATTTTTAAATTATATATAGAATTAAATACGCTACCATTGAAAAGTTTGGGCTCGCTAAGATTATTAATGTCTTTGAAAGTCTCTCTGCTGAATTTCTGTGATCAAAAAATACAGTAAAATTGTGAAATATTCTATTTTATTATATTTTAACATGTAATTTATTCCTGTGATCAAAGCTGAATTTTCAGCATCATTACTCCAGTCTTCAGTGTCACATGATCCTAATATGTCCTAATAGGTCTAATATGCTGATTTGATGTTTAAGAAACATTTCTGATTATTATCAACAGTTGTGCTGCTAAATGTTTGTGTAACTCGTGATGCATTTGTTCATGCTTCTCTGATGCACAGAGCAGTGTTGCCTGAAACGGGGCAGAAGCGCTGCGGTGAAGAGTGTGTACCCGTGTGGGGAGGCTCAGCGTGAAGGCCTGGCGTATAGACAGACAGCAGTGGTAGAAGTTGTGGATGAGCTGTGGGTGGATGGAGCCGCTCAGATGATGGACTTCTCTGTGTGTGGGAGCGATGAAGATGCCCTGCACCGTCTCCATCAGCACGTAGTGGAAGAGTGTGTTCTCAGCGCCCGCGGTCAGTCTGCCAACACACACACACACACACAGACGTCTGAGCAGTATTCACATGACGTGAGGTCAAGTACAAAGTCATTTAGACATTAAAAGTGACTTACTCTACACTTAAATGAAATTAAAAAAATTTAAAACAAAAACAAGGCAAAAAAACAGCCAGGGCTTCGATTAAGCCAGGATTAGGCCTTAGTTCAGTTAGGACATTTAAAGGGATATTTCACTGCTGGAAAGATGATGTGTATTTAAATTGGGTCATTTATGTAGTAGAAATGTGAAATTATTTTAGAAGTTGGTGCCTTCTAGACTGAGAAAAGCCAGAAAATGTATGTTTGGCTCATGAAAGACAACAACTCCCAGAATGCACTTGCTTCACTGCCCTATGAGGCCACTCCCAAGCCACGCCTACCGGTTACAGAGCGCAGTGTCGGAAGAAATGATCAGGGGGGCAGTGTTTCGGAAAACATTGAAGCTTCCCCGGCGCCGCCACTGATTAGCGGACCATCACCTGCTGTTAGCATTCCATTGACTCCCATTCATTTTGGCGTCACTTTGACAGCGAATAACTTTACATCTGAGGCGTTTAAAGACTCCATTTGTCCATTATTTATTTCTAAAGGAACACAAAAATGTATAAAAGGCTCCATTACCTTGTATCATACATTATGGCCCCGTAGAAGCAGTTTTTATAAAAATAGGCTAACGATTGCGTCTTAACCACGCGACTCTCTGTCGCACAGTAGAGAGATTACCGTATGGACAGGAGGAGAAGCTCGCGGGCAATCGGGGGGACATGGAGGCAAAATGACAAAATAATTAATCAGAATACATAGCAAAAGTTGCTCCTGCTCCAGCTCATGGACAACTCCTACTCACACTCTCCGTCTCTGCAAGTTTCGGAAGGGAATGATTCATATTTCTCTCGGCACAGCTACTAGAAGACAGACGGGTTGCTCACGTCACATCTACGTCGTCAAGCTCAGTTTGAGTCTGCGCAGTCGCTCAGTCATCAGGAAGTGAGTGCTTCTAATTGACTTCACTTTTCTCCGTTGAATCCAATGGGGTTGCTGTGTCCATTTCTTTTACTGTCTATGGAAATGATACAGCTAGGCTACTAGTCGACTCGAAACTGAAAAGACGCTGTTTTATCGTGGGATCCCCCTATGGGCGGGTTGAAGACATACGGGACGAGCTCCTCCTACTGGCTGGAGTCTCTCGCCTCTGGACAAAAAGCCTCCGATGACGCTAAATGTCATCAGAGGTTTTTTCAGACACACAAGACAGAAATCTCTGGTC